>NC_056730.1:1031803216-1032103216 GCF_019279795.1 Protopterus annectens
CATTATATAACAGAGTTTCTTTATGATAGCACTACCTAAAACTCTACATTTACAATTCACCTTTCACTGTCATGAAGTTAAAACATGTGTCTGACATATCTCAAACCCTTGCCATTCTGTACATAGAAACAACAGGCTTCAAAGATAGTACACACAGCTACCCTGTACTCCTTCCTAAACATCTCAGCCTGATCAGGGGTACTATTACCCTTTGTCCTGCTACCAATGCATATTATGTCAAGAAAGCATTAAAATATTAGATGTAACCATAGTGGAACTCGGATGAATTACAATAATAGACTTGAGATGGAAAAGAAATATGTGTATTGAATTATAGGTCTATATACATATGTAACAAAAAAGAGAGAGAGAAATTATGTCTAAAAATATGCTTGAATGTTTTTGTAAATACGGACATTATAATGGCGGGTGGTTTTAATTGTAATTTAAGAAAAAACAAGAGCAACTGTGATGTTAAAATGGTTAAAGAAATTATGAGGAGTGAAAAGTTGTGTATGGGAGAATAACCACTGGACTTACAAAAGGAATGAAATTAGGACAAAAATTGATTACTTTTTAATATCTTATAGTTTAAAAGTAAAAAAAAAAGAACTAAGTATGCTGGGTTTTCAGATAATGTAGCTATATGGGTCAAAATACAGGAAAATTAAGAATATATAAGAATAGGAAAAGTAATAAAGAGAATTAATGAAAAAGAATTACATTTACAGGAAAAAAGAACTTATGGAATTATAGAAAAATCATATGAATATGAGAGAATTTTATGAAAATTGGACTCTTTGCTGGCTTAATTTTAAAGACAAATATAAAAAAGTGTTTTTTATGATGTATAAGGAAGAAAAGAAGAAAAGAAAAAGAGAGATATAAGATATTTAGTCATGAAACATTCAGAGACTTACTAGAGAAGAAAAATTCCTTTTATGAAAAAGAAATATATAAAATTAATCAAATTAAAATTAACAACTTGTTATGTAAAACAAATATTGTTTAGAAGGAAACAAAGAAGAGGTAGTACCATATTTGAGCAAAATAATAAAATAAGGAAAAATAATAAGAAAATTAAATAATAAGGAAGGTAAGCAAATAAGGCAACAGTGAGGACTATACAAAATGATCAAAGAATATGTATAGGAATTATGTTTTAAAAGAGAAGAAAACAGAACAAATTTATAAAGGTGAAAAACTGAATTGTGATGATAATGAGTATTTAAAACAAAAATTAACTATGAAAGAATTGAATGAAATTCTACAACAGGACCAGATGGAACTGAATATAGTATGTATAAAGAAATGAAGGAGTGGCAAAAATCATTTTTGTAGAAGTTAGGAATGAATGGTTAGAAACTGGAATTAAAGAGAAAGAGATATGTACAGGAGTTATAAAATTTAAATTTCAAAAAGGAAATGAAGAGGAGATAAATTGGAAACCTATAACATTGAATAATACAGATTATATATTTTTTTATGAGAATGATAGCAATAAGGTTAGAAAACATGGAAAAAACTATATGACCAAAATGTATTCTGAAGAAAAGGAAAAGGAAGTCAAGAGTTATTATGGATAATAAGAGAAATAATTGATGATATCATAAATAAAAATGTAGAAGTGAAGGTTATAATAGGGTATGTAAATAAAGTCTCTGACAATATTCAATATAAATCATTATGGGGAATTTTATAGGCATATAATGTAAGCAAAAAGTATTACAAGTAATAATATATGTTTATGAAAGGAACTATATGAAACTAAATGTAAATGTCTGGATTGGAGAAGAAATAAAAATAGAATGTGGACTAAAGCAGGGCTAGTGGTGTAATTTTCTCATTTAGTTATGAATGTAAAAGTGAGGGAAATTAAAAAAATGTCAAATAGTGGTGGAGACAAAATAATGAAGGAAGCACAACTGCCAATAATGCATAGTTATGAGTATTATATTTTACTAATTGTTAAAAATGAAGCATTGATGGAAAATGTAAAGGAAAAATTAAGTACAAATTAAAAAAATGGTTTAAGTGTAAATAAAGAGAAAAGTAAAGAATTTGCTTTTGAAGATATAATAGGAGGCATTGAGTTCAATGAAAAATATGTTGATATATTAGGAATGATATTTGGAAGGAATGAATACAGACAACAACAACGCAATAATATGCTCAAAGAAGTAAAGGATATGACTATTTTTTGGAAATCATATAGATTTTCATATTGAAAAAAGCACACTTGTTGAACACCATGGTAATAGAAAAAGTTGCTTATGTTGATAACATACATATGATTCCTATTTCATTTGAAAAGGAACTAATGATGATTATATTTTCTTTTATATGGAGCTCTAGACTGAATCCAGTCAAGAGAGGGACTCTACATATGAAAGAAGAACAAGAAGGATTGAGTTTAATAAACCTAATAGTACATGCAACATCTTTAATTTTATAAACATTATTAAAAGGAATTATGAAGGAAAATAAAAATGTGATAGAAATGGTACTATACTATAAATACAAAGAATTGTGGGAAGGAATGGAAGTTAAAAAAAAAGAAGTAAAAAAAATGTGAATGAGGAAACAAAAGATTACCAAAACAAAATTGTGTAATGGAAAATAAAAAAATATATATGCAATAAAATAGATAGGAATGGTGCTTAAATATTATGAAAGCATTTTATTGCATTGATCCATGGAAGTATTTAGAAATAGATACGAAAAGTCCTAATGATGAGATATAATAACTATAAAAAATTAAAGAATGTAATAACTTATATGGAGGTTGTCTATTAGAAAATTGCTGTTTGAAGCAAATATGCCATAAAAGAAAAAGCAAGATATAATATGTAATAAATGTTGCGAGTTTGAAACTACTGAGCATGTGTTTTGAAATGTGAAAGAGTTAATAATTTGTGGAAAGAAATATGTAAATATAATAGGGTGAACCATTTGTTAAAATCTGAGTAAATAAATATGGATATAATATAATTTGGTTATTATGGTGCATGAAAACAGGAAGAAGTGAAGAAAATGGACAAAGTAATATTTTATGTTTCATGGACTATATAGAATGAGAGACTAAATAAAATGAAATACAATGGAAATGGACTTTGGCAAAGATTCTGCAGAAAATAATGCTTTGGTTGTGGATAAAAGAGTGGGACAAATGTTTAAATTAAAGTTTATAATGTGTGGAGATTTGTAAATAAATGTAAATAATGTAACCATGTAAATAATATATAATGCATATATCAATAAAAAATTCTACTCTTTTCAGTAAGTGCCATGGGATTTTTTATATTCACCTGAGCTACCACCAGCTCAAACAGAAGGTGTCTCAGTTTAACATCTCATCTAAAGGATGACACTCTCAGGAATGCAGTACCCCCTTTATGCTACACTGCAATATCAACAATTGATCTACATAGTGTGAAAATAGAACACAAAGCCATTCTGCACCAAAGACATGCATACTACCTGTAGTACTAGTGACGCTATTGTACTATTTGTATAACTTTCAGTGCCAGGTTTAATCTGTATTTTTACAAATCTGCTTTGCTGATTTTTCCAACTAATATTTCTGTCGCTAGAACTGTTTTTAATGCATTTTATTGTAAGTACATTGTTTTGTTCTTTAATTAAACATTTTCTTCTGCCACATATTAATCTTCATAGATTTGTATACAATGCCTTTGTGAGAGGAAAGTTATTACAACACGTTTCATTAACTGCTTTCATCTCGCTTATTACAGGCCTTTTCAGTTTATTTTTCTTCTAATATATCTATTGCTAGAAGTGTTTTTAAAGCATTTTAAAATAAGTGCATAATTTTGTTCTTTAACAAAAATTGTAAGTCTCATAAATTTGAAGTGAATAGCCTTTGTGACAAGGAAGTTATTGCAACAAGTTTCAGAGTCTGGTTTCACTGGTTTGTTATGGGTCTGTTTTGCTGATGTTTTCTTCTAATATCTCTGCTGCTAGAACTGCTTAAAACATTTAACTATAAGTGCTTTATTTTGCTCTTTAACTAAAATGGTTTGTTCAGACAGGTATTAGGACTCATAGATTTGCAGTGAATAGCCCTTGTGAGGGTGAAAGTACTGCTAGAAGTGTCAGTGTCATGTTTCATCTGTCTTGTTACAGATCTGCTTTTTTATTTATTTTATATTATTTTATTTTAAACTTTAACTCCATAAAGTGCATTGTATTCATATGGAATCTTCATGCATTGTACACAATATTATCAGTAGTGGCTGTTCTTCTTTTTACCTTATCCCAGTTTTTTTCTCCCTTATCCTATGTAGCCCTCGCTCTGCCCATATCTTGTATTTGTCAGACAGCTCTTTTCCTTGTACCTTTCCCACTATCCACTAGTAGTCCTCCTAGTGCCATTGTTAAATTTCTTTCTTCCTAACAATTTTACTCTCTAATTCCATTTTTTTTTTTTTGCTCTGCTGACGTGCTGAAGCTTTCTGAATTGTATTGCCTGGTCCTGTACTTTGTATTAACCACAGTAGCTCTCTCTGTAAAACACCATCTCCTGTGTGCCCCCTGGTACAGTTATAATGTGTAGTGCTCTACTTCTTCCTGTTTATTTCACCATAAAGAGATTTCCTTCCTTTTTCTTCTGAACATAGAGCTTCATTTTACACATATAATATACAATGTCTGTAACACTGTGATTTTGTTTCAGTAAACTAGAACCTGTGAAGGCTAACTGAACTCTGAATACACAGTTAAAAGATTCTGCTATACTAAAATTTCACATTCACTATATGTTATCAAAATGCAATCAGCTGATTACTTCAGCAATCTTGGGAGATTTAAATTTCTGTATCACTCAGAGCAATGATACAGATAGAAAACATTTTTTGTGAAGGGGTGGGACAGTTCCTCATTAGGGTTACCACCTGTCCCACTTTGTGAGGGACAGTCCCTCTTTAGGTAGTTGTGCCCTGACAAAAAATATTAAAAATGGCAAATGTCCTGAGATTTTAGGACAAAATTATTTCCTATATTTTATGTAATAATTGCATAAAACAGTTATTCTGTATCTAAAATACCTAAATGTTATAAGAAACAGAATAAGCATCTAAAATGCTACAAGAATAAGCTTTTATTTAGGCAAAAACGTTAAGTTCTATCCTTTGTACTGACCATGGGTATGTGTCGGCCTGTAAAATCTGATGTTTGTACCAAAAATGTCCCACTCTGGCCATTTGAAAAGGTGGCAACCCTATTCTTCATACCTCCAAATATAAATATATTGACTTCATGATTACACATCACTGGAAAAAAAGATAAACTCCCCAAACAATAGACAGTGATCCCAGGTAATCCTTGTTTCACTCAAATAAGAGTGAGCATGTGATTTCCAAGGAAATGTAGTTTGAAAAGTCATGGTCAGCCTATGCATCATTGTCATTATATGTGACCTTGCTCAGGTGCGAACTGCCCTACGGATATTCATGCTACACATTTCTCATTGCTGTCTATGCCTTTGATTGTTTTCCTCCTCAGTCTAAAATCCTAAACAAATACTGTGAATATGTAGAGCCCACAGTACTACTACATTTTGCACCAAACCAGGTTCCTATACCCACAATCCTTGAGCAGAGTATCTTGTAGCAGTAGATCTTTTTATATCACAGAAATATGTTACAATGTGTTGCTGCATACAACATTAGTTTTACTTGTGCATGAAATAAAGAACTGTTGACAGAAAACAATTTATTTTGTAGCTGTTATTGATGACAGAAACACCATTGTTCTGTATCTGATGTGTTCCCTATACTGCATTCAATGCACACTTAGGCAGGGGCAAATCATATTTATACTGAGTATTATACAAAAAATGGTATTTTCATAGAATGTGGCATTTCAATTCAGAGACCTAATTCTCCACAACCTATTTTTTCTATGTTTATTACTTGCAACAGATGTTCGAATACTTGATATTTCGGCAGGTGATGTGAGCGAACGTTACCATTGCGAATGGACTGTGCATTCGCAATTCTAACATTCGCTCATGTGAGGGGATTGCGGTACAGTGCGGTTAGAGAAATACATCCCTTTCCTCACTGTAGTACGATCTTGGAATTGGAATATTAAGGTAGGGGGGGTGTGGGGGGTGCAGGGGGGCTTGCCTCCCTGCATAACTGTGAGTTTAGGCTAGGTAGGTAGGTAGTTACGGGACAGGTGGGAGTGCTGTGTATTGCCGTAAATGTCGCGAGCGATATTTTCGACAATACACAGCTGGTTTCGACTTTAGGTTAATTCGGAAATGTTCATTTCTGATGTATAAATTCGAAAATTCAGACACATTTTTTCTGATTTTCGAATTTATGATAGTAAACCATATATATATATATATATATATATATATATATATATATATATATATATATATATATATACACACACACACACACACACACACACACACACACACACACACATTAGAAAATTACACAGAAATTATGAAAATGACTGAACATTACACTTAAAAATTATGGGTATAAATCACAGATTTCTTCTCTTGAAAATAGAAATTCGTTTTTTTTGAGAACAGTAAGTCAGAGTACTTGTGTACTGAGCTTCCCTGAAACTCTTTGGGCATCAATGATACATACTTTCTTCACTCTATGAGGTATCACTCTCTGGAATTCAAAAAGGCTTACTGTAATGTGGAAGCCTTATCTCCAAAGGTTATCTGCATGGTGTTAAGCCTTTCCATTTCTTAAACCAGTTTTGCCCTCATGCTGTCCCCTTGAGGAGACCTAAGCAGAGAGATCAATTTTGCAGGTGAAGAGGGGAATGGGTAATGCTAATTAGCCATGTGCTTTTATCCAGAAAAATGAATACCATCAAAAGATGTCAGTCACCAGTTCACTGCTATGGGAATACTCATGGTACATTCATTGAAGCAAGGGGAGTTGGAGTCTGTTAGTGTACATATGTATGTGAATGTGTATGCTTGTCTGCTGGGGTACAAATGATGCTGAATAACTGTGTGTGTGTGTGTGTGTGTGTGTGTGTGTGTGTGTGTGTGTGTGTGTGTGTGTGTGTGTGTGTGTGTGTGCATGTGCGTCTATGTGTATATTTGAATGCAGGGGGCACCATTGCTAAAGTGATGTATGGCTGCTAGAAAGAACGCTAATGTGGTCAGGTTTGACAGTCACTTTTTGATTTAGAGACATAGTAATGAGCTGCTAATGAAGTATTTGTGAATTTACCATGTCTCTGAAATGGAATTTTTCTCCATCGTGGTAACTGACCAACCTTTAATAGGTAATTAGCTTAACTAGAAAGGAATTCTGTTAATCTCAGGGAATCATGTCATCATATATAGATCCTGTTTTAATATTTCTATAAAATATTTAGAATGCTTCTTCAAAATTGCCCTAGAATTATTTACTAATTCTAGATTATTTTCCAATTTGAAGAGGAAAGGTTATTTTGCGATTATTTTTCCATTTTCAGAGATGAAACATATTTTAAAATTACTAGATGTGTAATACCCTGTTTAAGGTGTTGTATGTAAGCCCAATGTGTTGTTGACCTAGTCTTTATTTTTACCACATTTTGTATCACTAAGGCCATAAATTAGACTTGAAGTTTCCTTTCCTTTCTTTTTTAAGGAGGTAAAGATAAGACATTCTCTGGGTCTATAAGATGATAATTGGGGACAGTGAAGGCACTTAAAGATTAACTTGTCTTGACTAAATGTCAGTGTCAGTGAGTCAACATATAGCGCAATTGGATTTTGGTCTAGAAGAGCTAAAGGCTATGTGTTCTGCTCTCACCGCACTTAGAAAGAGAGTGTTTCAATGAGGTTACCCATCAGTCCTGTAATATGTATTAGTACTAACAGCGGCTGTACTCTTATACCACTTACCCTTGCAGATCGATGATCTTAAAGTATGACCTGCTCTCAAGAAGCTGTATGTAAATTACAATACATAAAACAGGTGCAGGTCTTAGAAAGACCAAATAATAAACAAATAACTAGCATCATATAAAAAGACAATACACAAATGAACTACTAGGTGAAACGTACCTCAGGATTTAATAAAATCCATGTAGGCACAGTGTAATGATTCCCCCTTGGTAGCGTGTCATGCATATTAATCATGGCGCATTGCCGAGGGAGAGCCATGGAACATGGTTATTTAATTAGTGTAGGGAGTGTAGTGCCAACTGTGTCCACAAATGAGTAAGACAATCCCTGCACTGTCCATTTGTATAATGTCAATGTGCATTTTATTGTTTTAAGTACTTATTTTTAATTTTTTTTTTTTAAAGGATGTTTGTACAGTGTGGTGCAGACCTCAGCAATGCTAGGTGGCACTGAGACACCTGCCAGACATCTAAAAATAGAAACCAGATGCAATTAATTATTTATGTAAAGTTCATGTTTAAGCATAGCTGAGTGGGTTTGCATGGCATGGAGCAGTGCTTAGTAGTTCTTATAGGCAGCTCAGAGGTATATGCAAAGGTATAGCTGAATTCCACATATCCTCATAGCTAAATGGGTAGAGGTATGTCCTTATGAGCAGTAGGTACAGGGCTTGAATACACCGAAGGGAAAATAAGCATTTATTTTTGAAATGCAAATCATACCAATTATTTTTAAATTCTGCCCCACTACTCTCCGCTAAGCTCTGCTAAGACCTACTAAGACCTGCTAAGCACCTCATAAACACAATTACCTACTACCTCTGTCATGCTTGTATTTCATGCATGTATGTTCTACTGTCACTGCAGTCTTGTATACAACTGTAGTAGTACTACCAGGTCATATATTGTTTCCATTTGAGCTCTAGGCAAATATCACTGAGTCAGTAATTAGCAGTGACCCAGTAGCTCAGTGTTAAATGCAGTACATTTTGCCACACACATACCAGGGTTCGAATCCTTGTCTATGTAGCACTAAATATTACAGTGTCAGTCACATAATGTTGGAAGATTCTCTGTCCACAGGAATTACAGGTAAATGGGTGAGGTAGCCCATATTATGAGTAAATAATTATGTGTTTAGATGTCATAAACTGTTAAAATCATTAGCAAGAATGTGAAAGTACAGCATAAAATAAAACAAATAAATATAATAATAATAATAATAATAATAATAATAATAATAATAATAATAATAATAATAATAATAATGTTGTTGTGTCTTTTGGCTTTTCCCGGTTGGGGGTCGTCACAGTGGAACTCTGGTCCGCTAATGATTGGCAGTAGATTTTTATGTGCCGAGTTGCCAGCCCTGACACAAAACCTTCAACGAAGGTACGCCCATTCAAACATGTCTCAACACAGAAGACGCTCTAGCTAAGAATCGAACAGGACAACATCTTACTGTGAGGTGACAACGCATGTCTTTGAGATGTGGGAGGAAACTGAAGCACCTGGAATAAACCCACGTGACCACAGGGAGGACATGCAGACTCTGCACAGAAGGCACTCCAGCCGAGGGTCGAACCAGAGAACCTCTTGCTGTGAGGTGGCAACTCTAACCACTGCACCACCATGGCTACCCTGGATTACCATTGGAATGATTACCTAAATTGCAAAGTATCACTACATCAGCCCACAGTACATCTTGGTAGTTATATAAGTCCACCTGATGTGCCAGTGTTCTGTGCAGTAGTGCACTCACAGTTGTTCCTGCTAGGCCCATACTGTACCATGTGAATAGATTGAGAGGAATTTACATGCTACAGCAGCTATAGGGGACTTGAACACATAAAGAAAGGACAGACCTGTAGAGTAGATAGTAGTACTGTTGTCAAGTAAATAGCCTATAATGGTACTAATTGACTATTTTTTTCTTTCTCTCCTCATCCCTTATCTTCATTTCTTTGTTATTGTTATTCATTGGTTATTGTTTACTATTCACATATGTTGTTACATTACCTGTATTTTGAGGATGTGTATTATTATTGTTATGTACTATAATGGTTGCATATTAATATATCTTGTTGAATTACCTATTTTGTTGGCCTTATGCTGTAACTGTGACTGGCATGCTGTTAACATACTGATTGTTCTGCCATTTATTGTTATGTTTCACATAATATGCATTGGCATATAATTGGGTTATTTCCACTGTTCTAGCATGCTATCACTATGTTTTGTTCATAACTAACCTTTGCTTATTGCTATACCTCAATCACCACAGCACATCAGGGTAGTTACCGGCGATCTACCTACCTTGCTTCAACTGGCTGTGGAACCATATCCTAGCACATCTGGGACCCAGGCCAGTGGTCACCCTCTGCTGCCCCTGCACCACCTGTGGCATTGGATGGAACCACCTCAGGGGACAAGGCCTAGTCTAGACCTAGGAGTGGTGGTGTAATGACTGCAGTAAGTCTCCCAACAGAAACTGGCGGTCATGGTGTGCAAGATCATTCAAAGGACCTATGAATGTTGCCTGCACCAGATTGAGGGCACACTAGCCAACCTGGTGGGGCAGGCTGACCCTGGTGTCCAGCATCCAGCACAACCACCATCAGGGCAGTGAAGGAGCAGTGTCAACTGCCCATGGGTGGGGATGTCAGTCATGCTGCTACTTTCTGAAGGTACATGCGACTCCAATTCCACAACTCCCTCCTTGCCCAAGGTGTTTATCCCCACATGTGTCACACGCCACCCTGTCTGCTGTCTTGTCTGTCTTGTCTGCCTGCTATTGAATCCTCTCCTTCTCAGCCTACTTCCACACATGAACCTATGTCCCTTCTCCAACATTCCACTCTCTCCTTAAAAGAAAATAATTGGGCACCTGTCCCACAAAAAAAAAAAAAAAATCACCCCATACATAGCTCTCCATTTCACATGAATGTCCATTGAACACAACTAATTTGGTCCATTTGGCTTGTCCTCACCCCTCTTTCCTGGATTTGAGAGTCCAAATTCATCTATAAAACCTGTCAAAATGCACAGCTGTTGCTCTACAACAAATGGATAGTTATGGTTCTTTACTGCACATCCCTACCTGCCTTTCAAATTGTTTTCCCCTTGGTTGCCCCCATTTCACCACTTTTCTATCACCCCATTTTTCTTTTCTTTATATTTTTTTTTGCATGGTTTGCATGGATTTGCTTGGGGCACTGCACCATGCTGCTTCGCTTAGCTCACCTTAAATTAGCTTAAATGAGCTTTAAAGAGTTTTAATATCTATATGTGTCTATCACATTATTACTCACATGTAGGAAAATAAACTCCTCTGCCAAGTGTCGAACCTGGGAACACTGTATTAACCCACCACACTACACAAGCTTTAGGTTAAATAGGTGCTTCCTGCTAAGCATACTGCTTGATACTTACAGACAATACGCATGTAACTGAAACAAAAAATATTGTGAAAACTGATTGTGTGCCCTGGACTCTGGTGCAATAATAAATAATAATGAAGACATGCTAATAGATGTAAGTGAGGTCTGTGATAGCAGGTATATGTGCCCTTTTATCAGCAATGTGTGGAAAGACACCTGCTAATGCAACAATGGCGAATTACATGTATAACTGGGAACCCGGTGCAGAAATACAACCATATAAAGCCACGCACATAGTCGTGGATGTAGAAATATTTCTCACAGCCTGTATATGTGCACATATATCCTGCAAATACACATGCTTTTGCAGTGTCTCAGTCACTCAGTCTGTTAAATGCCTTGCATGCAGTACATTTTGCCACACACAGTCCTGGGTTCGAATCCAGTGTTGTGTCGCATTTCAATTACATTATTGTGAAGACATCAAGTAATGACTGAGTCATGCAGTTTTAGTCACCACAGGTAACTGCTACTTAATTAACTGCTACCCAGTTTTGCAAGACAAAGGCCTACAGATAGAGACACAATGCACATATACATACAGCCTAACTATATGTCGCCTACTACTCAGAAGTGTTGCATAACAGATGTACCTTAAGTACATGCTCCAATTGCACTGTATAGAATACCCCTGCCCTGGCTCTGCTGTAATGACAGCCTTGAAACAGCTGACACAGTTACACATACAGCTTGCTGTCCACCAAAGTGTTCACTCCCCCCCCTATGTGTTGCAGGCTGCAGCAGCAGTTGCAGGAAGTAGCATACACAACTGTATGTAAAGGTAACTGTTACAAACCTACCATACCTCCCAACCCCCTAGGACAAAGGATCCAGGCACAGCCATACTTAATGGGGTGCAAATGCCCACAGATAGGGACATGTTTAACAGTTTGCCCGTACAAAAATAGAACATTGATAGAATAGCAGCTATTGCAGTAGCATGCATAGTCTGATGGGTATGCAGTGTGATACACATTTGTGTCTCTTCCCTTACTGGCCTCAGCTCACAATAATTGCCAGTACACTGCCAGATGACCACAATGGTATGGGACATTGACCACACATATGAGGGAAACCTGTCGACATACGTCATCAATCTCTACAGTGGATGGTGTTTGTACCTCCTCACTGTGATGCTGTAGTCTCCATACCTCAGTAATGTCCATCTCAAAAACTAAGACAGGGGTCTAGGCCTACCTGAAGGCCTTATATATTGCACTGTGTTGGCATGTCATTGGCTAATGATAGTGCAATACAGCTGTTTGGCTTCAATTAGCAGTTCTGAGCAACAGAGTAGTGCAGAGACAATTACCTGCTAATGAGCAGTACCTTACAAAGGCAAGCAGATGGTTATGGGGAACAGTTCTGTATGAGACTTGACACTCACACACACACACACACACACACACACAGTGTATTATCAAAAGATTACTGAAAGCAAAGTTCAACAAAGCAGTACTGTATTCCACCAGGCATGTAATAGATTTCTCCATGTAACAGTGTACAGATGGGAGGATGGAGGTATGGGGAATAGAGATTACAGCAGTAAGTCTGTCTTAGGTCTATGGTGTTGACACGTCATTGATACTCTGCTGTCCTATACCTACGTGCATGCCTCTCAACTGCCCCTGATTTCAATTACATCTCAGCTCTGTCCCTGTCAATCCCAACTACAATGGCCAGCTGTTGTAGGAAAGGTAGTGGATTACATGTAGTACATAGTGACAATGTAATGACAAACAATGTACTGTAATTCACCTCCTCTCATTTTGTCCATGTCTCACATAATTAGTTCTAAAATTGTAAAACTGACCCTGAATGTCCCTGATGTACTCTGGCTAAGTCCCTGTTTCTGTTGACATTTGTCCCTCTTTGGTTGAGAGCTATGCCTAACAAACCTGTCAACCTCCTACAGCAAGAACTCAGGACAAAGCCATAATTAATGGGGGACAAATGCCCAAACTCATGGTACATACCTGAGGTGGTGATACTACTACTGGTATGTCATTCTCTATATAGGTGTACTGGGGTTTATGTTTAGTTCTATCACATATATCATATTGCATACCTTACAGTTGTAGTGTACTGGCAATGTTAATTTGATGTAGCTGAAGTGCATGTTATATCAGGCCTGACTTGTCTGTGTATGTTTTTGCGAGCTTGTCTGTTGTGCATAGGAACAGAGATGTGTAGATGTGGGACTTGTAATGCAGTTGTGCATCCTCATCTGTATGTGTCTGTGTGGATTACCATATAGAATAGTGCAGGTAGTAATGTACTGATGTTGGTTTGCTTTTCACAGGTGACTGGGGGGTTGGTGTTTGCCCCCCTCACAAACTGATGTCAGTGTCTCATTGGATGCTGATGATGGTGGCCATAGTGAGGCACAGGTGGGGCTGTTGGTGGCTGAATCATCTGTCCATGAGGTTGACATCTCTTTTCTCCCCCATTGTAACCACACACAGCCAATATGCCCACACATACCCAGCCCCCATAGGTCACAGATATTGGACAGTCAGAAGGTGGTGACATTGTACAGGGCAGTGTGACGACTATGGCTTCAGTGAGTATAAACATTGGCCATAGCCAGAGAGCTGGCAAGGACCCATAGAGGTAGATTGACAGTGGTGCTCATAGGAGGACTGCTGTCCATCCACCATCTATCGCAGGTGTCACATCACAGGTCACTTGTCACATGTTTTGGTGCATCATGGAGGCACAGGCATGTTCTGAATGCAGCACCAGAAGGATGCTTAGGGTTATGGATGCAGTATAGTGTGACATATGTGACTGCCTCCAGTGCATTGGAGACACTCTGGATCAGTTCCCTGTTGTTGTGGATAGACAGACGGCTGACACTGTGTCTGTCTTTGACTGCAAAATATCTGTACTGAAACATCTGGTTGGAGTTGGGCATTGGACACATGGGTGAAGGTCAGCAACACTATCTGCTGGGAGTCCATGTGGCCATGCACAATCACGGTCCCATACTGATAGTACCTACAGTGCTACAGAGGGAAGTGTGCTGTCCACACCACTACATGGACGGCCATGGGCACATGGTCATGGATGATCCTGTGGGGGACACAGCCCCAGCATTTTGCAGTCACTTTCAGGTACTAGTATACCCATCTGCCCTTGGGCATGGTGGTGCCAGTGCTACTCCTGGAAGATCCATTTCATATGTTTGTGGCCAGAAATGGGGAATTGGCCACTGTACCATGTATGGTCCACAAATGTCCAACATACACATGTGTAGGGCTAGCACTGGGCATGACTGTGTGCATGCACACACTCAAATATCACTGTCACATGCAGGTCACCAAAAGACATACACGGCACCTCTATATGGCCCATCTATCCCACACACCATCCTGACTCACAAACATGCTGTCAACTGCTTGGCATAGCCTTGGCCTCGGGCACCCCCAGACCACACCCTGCACATGTGATGATACCTGTGCCACATCCCTGCCATCCGTGACATCGATGCAGATAAATGTAAATATGTGTCTGATGCACAGGGTGACTATATTAATTTACATGTACTTCTGTACTGCAATGTTGTTTTGCCATGGCACTTGTGGGCCACTACAAGTATTGTATGCTGGCATGTTTTATGACTACACATCAAACTTTGTGTATCTTTGTTGCATGATGTTAGACATGGCAGCAATACAGCAGCACAGCAGACATATGATGTCAGTAAGGTAAGGCAGTATATGTGCATGCCTCCCTAGGTGCATATGGGTATCACAGTGTATCAGGAACAATGGGCGCAGTCAGTGTAATCATGCATTGTGACAAGGTCTGCATACAAAGCACACACACACACAAACACACACTGAGATGATGTGAGATTAGACATTCTATCTATTATTACACACTACAGCTCGCAGTATTTATTTCATGTGACACAGAGTATATCTGATATTAGACTGTCAGCCAGCACCCTTAAGGTGGATGACATCAGCAGGCCTTGTAGAAGAGGGCAGTTTAGAGGCCAGCAGCCAGTCTCAGGACCTTAACATGCATAACCATTGCACAAAGATATGCCAGATGGGCATGCCTGTAGTGCTGTAAGGGGATATATTTACACAAATACACACACACACACACACACACACACACACACACACACACACACACACACACACACACACACACACACACACACACACACACACACACACACACACACACACACACACACGCACAAAGGTTGCATGATGTGAGATTAGAACCCCTACCTATCTAGTATTGCTCAAAGTAATTCTCGCATGTTCCACAGGTTATGTCTGTTGTTAATGTGGATGCAGGCAAAGTATTTGTGGAGTACGCAAAGTGGTCTTGTGTTAGACAGCATGTGTGGCCTGCAGAGTGATACTGCTCAGTACTGTTATTGTATCTAGGTTCCTAGGAGTGGGATACCTAGTAATATCCCTGACATGTGTATATAGTTACCAGTATGGCCATATGGTATAGTTAGACATGTGATCAGGGACAATGTGGCCTTTCCAAGGCATGTGTTGCAACCGTTGTACATTACATTACTTGTGTACCTGTGTCTCTCTACATGGTGACATTCTGCAGGCACAGAGGTCTGTTGGTGAGTGTATTATATACTGCTGTGACCTGGTCTGGTTCCATCAGACTACTGTTGTCATGTGTACATCCCCACACATATCTATATAACTGTGTTCAACAGGGATGTCTCTTTAATTGTTGTGGGTGTATGTTATGTAAATGTGTTATGTAGATATATGTGGAGAGTCTATGTATCACTGTACTTTATATATATATTCAGCATCAACCCATACATAGTTTGCATACACTCTACATCTTAGAGCTACTAGTTTATATCATTAGTTATTTATACTTGTCTTTATGTTGTTGTTCTTTATGCATTTCATGATATGTACTAGTTTTAACAAGTTTTAACAAGTGCTAAGGTTTGTGTGTGTATGCATGATTCACAATATAGCTGTTTAGAAATTTCCTAATAACAATAGTACTGTTACTTTAAATCAAACAAGAAGGATTTACTTCCTGCCTTCACTATGTATGCGGTGATGTCATTTCCGCCACATCATAGTGCTATGGATTCCTTCACTTAAACAGTATGGGATATTTGAATTAACAGGTTTTTCAGATGTTTTTAATAAGGTCAGTTGATTTTTAAATTTGTAAAAGTATATAAAGGTTGTCTTGTGTGTTTTATTTTGTCTGAAGAAGCGGTGAGGTACACATGACGCTACCTAATTAAATAGTTTTAGTTTTGCTAGCTTGAACCGCATGGTTGTTTTCATTCTTATATCAAGAAAGTTGCCGTTTGAGTTGGAGTTTTTGGAGCTAACAAAGAATTGATACAAGAACTATTTGACTGCATTACGGGATTGTATGGTTTGCTTTACCATTATTAAAATAACAAGAGCAACAGTTGATACAACGTATAGTTTCTCTGAGAACCATTAGGCGTTGGTTAAGCTTGTTACTGAACCGCATGGTTTTCATGTTACTTACAGTTTCTGTGAGAACTATTAGGCGTTGGTTAAGCTTTATACTGAACCGCATGGTCTGTTTTTTCAGTTTACAACGGCAATTGATTCTCTCTAAAATTTTTGCATTGACTGGAAAGGGACAGTGTGCTGCAAGGAAGTAACTAATTATTACAACTACTGGAACAGAATTTATTGTTTTGAGGCTACGGCTCTGATATATCAACGCACCAGACTTTATTTATACACATGCTGATGGTTTGACGTGCTCCATTTGGTTGTTTCACAGCTGCATTTATACAACCAATACAAGTTGCTGCTAGTTCTATTGTTTTTACATTTGTAGCTCAGGGTTGGGTGTTTATTCTATATATATATATATATATATATATATATATATATATATATATATATATTGCTATCTCATATATATATATATATATATATATGTGTATATATATATATATATATATATATATATATACTGATAGATACACTAATCAAGTCTGTGGGGGATAGGGAGAGACAGATATGTATATGTAGCTGTATGTATGTATGTACAGGCATATTTCCACATAGCAGATGTTTGGGTGGAAGAGGCAACAGACTTGGGCTCAAGTTAGCTAATCGTACGAGCATGCCCAGTGTGACTGTCGGTACTTGCAAGGTGACTCCAGGCCAGAATTACCTGTACTCTAGTCTGGGATTATATGTGCTGCAGGCCACTGGTTGCTGCACCTGTTACCATAGTACTGCACTTCCTTGATAATGTCCAAGGCATTCCCTGGCTGTTTGCTGACCTAAATTAGAGAATCATACCTCTCAATTGCACAGAGCTTCCCAGACTGTTCAGAAATGTGCCTCATATTTTTGGTTCATTTTACATAACATTGTAGATTTCTGGCAAATTAGTGGCAAATCATTGAAATTAGAAGTTAATAAGTAATGACAGACGTGAGTTTCAGAGTCCATACACATCAGAAGAGTCATGCTACTGCAAGACCTGTTATTCTATCAACAGTCTATGTTTGTAAGAGCAATATTTAAAACTTGTCCCTATTTGTAGGCCTTTGTCCCATTTTTAGTCATGGCTTTGGACATATTTCTTGCTTTAAGAGGTTGAGAGATATGATGTGAGTGGGGTACATTATATAACATGACACAGAAGGTGGCAGTCTGCATACCTCTCCTTGTACATGTTTTTTTCAGAATGTACAGCAATTCGCCCCATATGTCTGCTCTGGTCCTCAATACATTTGTGGTTTTCCAGTAATATACTGCAAAATACAGTCACTAAATTGTAGAAGCTACCAGTACATTTAAGTGATGGCCTTTACAACCTGCAGCTAATCTGACCTGTTGCAACCTGTTGTTATACTAGCCACCTTCTAGGTTATTCAGAGCATGTATAATGTCTGTCTGTAGGTTTGGCCCTTTGTCCCCTCATTCCCTCTGGCTTTGTCCAACTTTCTTGTGGTAACAGATTGAAGGGTTATGACAGTCTGTGGGAATACCAGCATACGACTATCTCAAATGGAAAAGATGTGGCTACTGCCAGATTCAAACCATCAATACCATCACTGATGCTAATGTCCCTAGCCTACTGAGCCACACAGGCTGCCAGACAGGGATGCATCATTCATCACACAATCAACAACATATAGTTATACATTGTCACCCCTGCATTATGTGAGACATAGAGCATGTGGCCAGGTTCTATGTCATAGCCCTGGAATTGGGTGGTCTGCTGATATATCATTGCAGATATACTGCTACAGCAGTTATATGGGTACACTGATGAGCTGAGGGTGGGGGATGACCAACCCATGCTCTGCTGGCATATACAGTTGTGTGACTTTCTTTGACCCCACTGTTTGGCATATCCCTTGAATAATGTAGTGGGAGGTTCCAGCCATGTGGCCTAGTGAATATTATGGGGCACATACTATTGGATAGAGTACCTTTTGTCCCAAATGGCTATTAGATCTCTCCAAGTAGTCCAGTAGCCCACTATATTCCCTTATATACATGCAGCAGGTCCATACATATGCTATCATATTCTAATACCCCTTACAAATGATGATTAGCTGTGTGACTTACCTTGCGAATGCAGCAGTTGACAAACCTGTAGTTTGGGGCTAACATTGGTCTGATGCACACACTCCACAGCCAATACATGGTGAGGTACAGTTTGTGTTGGCTGGCTGGCATCCTTTTTACTATAATAAGGTGTCAGTACCTAGAGCCCTAGGTTGTCAGTGCATGGGCTATGCGTTGTCTCTTGGCCAAGACCAGGGCATACTGGGGCACACCTATGTCTGCCTATAGGGACAACCTCAAGGTTTTCCTCCTCGGAGTCCTCCTGTGGGCATGGCTGTGTTGCCTAGGCACTGGTGTGGGGCTGTGTATTCCTTCCCTTTGCTGATACTGTTGCAGCTGTGCCCACAGGATCATATTATGTAGCATGGCACATGCTTTAAACATGTGTGCACATGTGGCTGAAGAGTACTGCATGCTCCACCAGATATATCGAGGCACTGGAACTGTGACTTTAGCAGCCCAAACGCACACTCTGTGATGTTCCTAATTTGTGCTTGAGCCTCATTTTGGCATTCTTTGCTAGGTGTGTATGCATTTCTGATGGGTGTCATCATCCACTGTTCCAGTAAGTAGCCAGTATCCCCCAGTAAATGGACATGTGGGATTTTCCCCCTAGGAAACATCTGGTACAGCTGTAATGCATGCTGATATGGAAGTCATGATAACTGCCAGGGCTGCCAGCACACACATTCATGATAATGCCCTGGGCACTGCACATGACCTGGCAGTTGATGGAGTAGTACCTCTTGCGGTTGATGTAGATTCTACCCTCCTCACTGGGTGATGCCTTGATGTGCACATGAGTGCAATATATGGCACCCAGTACCTTGGGGTAGTGTGCTACACAGTAGAAGTGCTGCATACTGCTGGCCCTTGCCTCAGGGGTGATGGGAAAATAAATGTGCTCACTGGCATGTGGTAGCATGGCATCCAGGAACTGGTGGAGTACCCTGGATGCTGATGCCTGTGAGACCCAATCATGTCCCCAGTTGGTCTTTGTAATGTACCCATAGCTAGTATCCTAATAGCTATACATACTTTCATTTCCACTGGGATGGGCTCCCTCTGTTGGCTCTGGATCTGAGTTGAGCTCATTGAGTTCATGTAGTATGTCCTCGTCCACCCTGTAATGCTCTGCAATCTCTAGCTCATGTAGCCCCTGGAAGGTTACCCTGGGCCTGAAAACTTTTCTCCTTTTCAGTCTAGGCCTGTAGTCAGCAGCAGCAGCATTGACCTCAGCATCGAGCACATACGTATGTAGCAGACCTGCATTTCTTCAGTTAAAAGTCCCAAGTCTGTACTGCAATGTTGCAGAGTATTGGGGTGAAATCAGATTGCAGGATTTCTGCAACCATTATAGTGCTCTGCTGTAGGTGCAGCCTTTGTGATTGGCTACCTCTGATGCATTTCACCTGCCAAGAACATCATTAAGTACTGTTAATGATCCTAGTTCAAGTGGAACATTGGTCATCAGTAATTAAGATCTCATTGCATTTCTCAGACAATTTGTTTTGTAACAGCCTTCCTCGCTCAGCACTGCAACCCACCACTCAAACATGCGTGATGAAGGTAAACAATGCTCAGCAGTCATTGTGCATGCCCCAAGAAAGGTCACGCTCAACATGGCAGCGCGCCATGCAAGCATGCTCAAACACGATGAAATAAGCACCACAAAGGTAAACAAAGCTTAGCAGACAGTGTACACAACACCTTTCTAAGCATAGTGGCATGCCGTGGAATCAAGCACCGCTGTGGTCTAATGAACTTAAAAGGATGTGGACACACACCCTTTTGATGTCAGATATCTCTTATGTGGACACCAATATGGTTCTATGCCTACATGGATTGGATTTGTGACCGTGGATACCCATTTGTCCGATTCAGTTACCCCATCTCATTTGCATAGAGATCCATGCACACAACCTGGGAACTTCATGGTTCCAGGCCCTGCCTCATTTGCAACCACAGCAGTCTACCATTGTACATACTCCACATAGGGTTCTATAATGCATTACTGTTACATACTACTAATTTTTGTTTTTAGACCTTTTCATTTTTTTAATAGCATGTTTGTGCACTGCGGCATGCTGCGCAAACATAATCTCATTAGTAAAAAAAAAATATTTTAAATTATTTTCCATTAGGTTTTGGGCACACAGTGGATGTTTTTGTATATATCTGTGTCTGCTATTCTATTTATGTCCTTCTTACTGCACTTTTACAGCCCCTGTTCTCTGTTTAACATCCTGTACATGGAATTTTTCTGTGTTCATTTCAGAAATCAACACGGGGTCTGCAGGATTGATTATCTGCATGCTGGATTGCTCTACCACCCTCATTTGCATGCAATTCACCTGCTTATGAGGTGATCTGCATGACACAGACACTTCTGTGTTGGCACCCTCATGCAAGCCCCTCATCTCTGTTTCCTGGATTGCAAACCTGCTTACTTTCATGTAAACAGTGTGCCACTATGCCTACACAGAAAATAAGTCAGTGTAGGCTTTGTTACATTTCCCCGCATAGAGCCATCCATATTCACTCCCATTTTAGACAAGAAATAAGACAACAAATATAAATTGATGAATTGGTCAACTAGTGAAGAAGACAGACATATTAGAAAAGTATAAACACTGAATATTTGTGTAGAATGATGCATTATATCTCTTCTTCTTTTACCTTCCATGATGTCCATTATATGTTGAAACAGTCACTTAGCACCAGACTAAAGATCCTGTCAAGATGGTTGTTTCTGCCAGTATCTCACAGAGAAGAGGAATAACACTGTATGGCATGTTATGAGTTAGTTTTGAAATAAGGAAAAGTAAGGCGCATGTGTTGTGAACTATCCAAATACTAGAGAAAAAGGGTCATAAATGTTTTGCATCATAGATTCATAGATTGTTACAAGGCTAATGACCCAAGGGCCTTTCATAGGTTCATAGGTGTTTACTATGCTAATGACCACAAGGGCCTTTTTAACTCCAGCAATGCATCCCAAATCTCAAGCCTAGCCAAGTTTTCCTGAAAGAATAATGATGCCCTGTATCCAAATAGGATATGGAGGACCACTCATTTATAAGCTACCTCTGTCCATAAGGGACATGGGTGCCAGGCGCAGTGTAAATTTCCTGTTCCCCATCCACTGCTCTAGGTTGCACTTATACTGGGTAATAGACAAACTCAGCTTCACATGGATGGGAAACCTGTTCCATTGGAGGTGCAGTCTCTGGGACACATATCTGTCTTTCCAGCATATTCTGTTTAAGTTACAGACAAAAATTTAGGTTCCAAGACTTTGTGTTTCTGGTACTGTTTGACTTAAACATATGCAGGAGATTCATATGTGTGGGTTTGCGGATACCTTACAAATCAGACATAGATCACCCTGCAGCAATTTATAAGAGTCTGAGTAGAGGAATAAGGTTTTAAGATGCTTTGCATAAGGCAGGGTTATTACATCTTGTATTCTTTTTGTAAGGAACCTCTGAGATCACTCTAGTTGCTGCATATGCCTGGTCAGGTACATACCAAAGGGAGCATTGTACTCTATGACTGGTTTGATAAGGGCAGAGTACAGTGGGATAATGACCTCTTTGGACCTAGATGCCATTCCCTTACTTATAAGATGCACAGCATAAAAGGATTTCCTCACCACTGTGGCCACATGGTTGGTGAAGGTAAGGCTAGTGCCTATGTGCATACCCAGATACCTGGCCACTGAGATTCATTTGCATTATCTCAAGATTACAGCATACTTTTCTTGAATGAAGCCACTTTATATCAACCATGGTTGCACAAAAAGGAACTAAATGTTAAGACCACAGGCAAGACTTTCCAGTATTGATTGGGATCATTTATGCTTTACATTTGCTATAGCCCAAAAGATGAATGAACAAAAAGAAGCATATAAGACAACTAGTACCTATAATATGTTGAAACACATATCAAACAACATAAGTGATGTTGTATGGTAGTGCACAACAGAGGGAGTTTAAAAATATTGAAACATCAAGAATACCATACCAGTGCCACACTAAATGCATAGAGGGATAAACAAGGCCAGACTGCAAATCTAGGTGACATGAGCTTGATTAGCTGCACAGGCATTTGTTGGAGTCAGTATGGGGAACGAGAGGAGAAGAGTGATAAAGGAGTGCCCTGCTAGCCTCTCATAGGAAATAGGGATTTATGCTCAAGTGTTCCGGGTGTCAGATTCTCTGATGAAGTTTGGAGAACCACTAGTGCATTTGTTTCAGATGGACAAGGTTCATGACAACATCATCATGGAGACATGAGTGTTTCTTAAAAGAACATATTGCCCAGCCAGTCCTAGCCATGTATTGATCTTGTGCAAGGATTTCATAGGGACAAACTCATTTTTTGAGTCTTCCTGGTTACCTGCACTGGTGGAACCTTAGCTAATTCTCTCCCCATACCACCCCACTGTAACCAGCTGAAAAAGAGCAGCTAGTGACCCTGTCTTAGATAGGTTACCTGCCTGGATAAATCTGCTAAGAACAAGTCAAAACAATGGAAAACCATGGGTTTAGTAGAATGCTGCTACTGCAAGAGCCATGAAGCTCACTCTAGCATGCCCTGCCAAGGAAAAAGAAAAAAGAGTTCTATGGAAGTAGCAGGAGAGGCAAGAATGAAGAAGATGAGGAAGTTGTGATGAGGATGGCATAAAAAAGATATCAAACAAATGAGTTGATATATGCAGGCTGAAGACGCTATCTGATAGGATATTAGGATAGTAAGCATTCTTCTATAACAGAATTCCAACTTCTAGTCAGATATTCATAACAGAGACACTTTGAATGAAGATTTAAAACAGACAGGCTTCACTGTCACAGTCATTCACAGAGTGCTGCACTTACATCAAAACTGATATTCTGAAATCATGAATTCATTTTTATTAAGAGAATCTTACAATTCTTTGAAACATTTGCAAGTTATGTTTCTAAAGCTATGCATACCTATAAAGATCTAGGAAAGTTAATCAAATACAAGAAATGAAATAGTTCTAGCTGCTAATTGATATTTTGTATAGGAATCACCAAAAAAAAAAAAAAACCCAGCAACACGTTTGTGTAAATCTCTTTTATAAGAAAGTCTAAAATTAATTGCAATACATGACCATCATTTGTACTAAAACAAATTCAATGCAGATACAATTAGGCATCACTTGAGAAAGATGGGCAGTGTTTCAGAAAATATTTTATCTTAAGTAGTGTGTTATCAATATATTACAACAGTCCAAAATCTATAAAATATTAGACTTGTAACTCAAAAACAAAAGTATAGCCCTAATACATTCAGAGCAAAATTGTATTCTGTAGGTTCCTGTAAAATGTATTGCTTCTTTTACTGTAAAGTTATGAAAACAGTAGCCAAGTTGTCTCATTAATGTTACATTATTAAAGTAGTCGTCACTAAATATATGTCTTGTTGATTTCCAAAAGGATCAGTTACTTTAGCTAGCTAACAAATAGATATAAAAATGTAATATTTATCCATTCATACCTCCTTCATCGTCTTTAAGGTCAACAAGCAATCTAATTCCTATTCTAGCAAGAAATGTGCATGAAGCAGAGAACCCATCCTAGATAAAACTTCAGTCCACTGCGAGACAGAAACACCCCCAGAATTTTCAAAATCAGCAGTTCATTGATTGCTATGTTTTTATTATACTGCAGGAAATTAAATAAAGCATCTGAAAAATATACAGACTATCTATAGAAAATACTCCAGCTGAGAAAAAAATCAAGAAACATACTTTCTGACATAGGATTGTTACCTCTTGCTCCACTGTGACACCAAATTACTAATGAAATTTATGTCAGAGCTTAGCTTTCTAGCTGACTTTCCTAGTAATATAATATTATTTTAATATATTGTATGACATGTCTAGTCACAGACTGATATATAATTAATGCAGGGGTATAAGCAAGAGTTCACGTTTTCCTCTGACTGCATAGTAAAAATCATTTAGACCCCTGATTAACGACAAGTCAGATTAGTTCAGTCAGTGAAAGTATGATATGCTTGAAAATGTTTTAAAAGCTGACTTTTATCAGATACCTTTTATTGTCTCTTGCAGTGACTTTCAGTATGTGCAATCTTTATTTCAATGTATGACATGAAAAGTTTCAACTTGTCATGTCTAAGCATAATCTTAAGAATAAGGAGTACTTTATTCTCTAATGCTTTATAAAAAGACTTGTGTAAATAGTATGGTAGGGCATTTGCTATGTAAAATATACAGCTGATAGTCTCCTCCATCATTTTCAACAGTAGTTTTCCAGAACAAGCAATAAAGTTGCCGAAACATAAACTAAACAAACATGTGGGTATTTCATTTAAAACAATACAGTCAAGCTTTTTTTCATATAAAATATCTTTATTGTATAAATTCTTCTCTTCATAAATTTTATTATACACAAAATGATATTACTTATTTTATAATAAATAATTTTAAACAGAATAAAACATTTTATGAGGGTTGAAACTAACTGAGTTGTGCACCATTTGGTTAGAATGAAATTTGTATTGTTTAGTTACAAAATCTGGAGGGAAATGATTTATGTTCAAATTACATATAAAGGAAATATATTTTAAATCCCACTGCTGATCAACCAGTTGTTTTCATTTCTTTGTTCCATCAGGAACCATACCTGACAGCTGGGTTGCTTGCCTTATAAAAGATTTCACAATTTAATCAGTGGTCCTTTGATGGCAGACGAAGGTCTCGTTCAGTTCTCCTTGGCAATATATATAAGAAAATATCAAAGTATCGGTGACAGGAATTAAATTTGTGTTTCATATCAATGATTTTGATCAGGCTTTGAATAACATTAACATTTACTGAACAAATCTTTCTTTGAAATATGCAGTGTTTTATTTTTTATAAGAAGCAGCACACCTGTTCTTGTATTTCTGTAAGGGAAATATCATTTGTATTAAAACACATCAGAGTCTATCCTGTAAATAACTTTATATTAAAGCATTTGCCTCTCCATGCATGATTATTGGTGTAAAAGTAAATGACAATCTATGAGTAATTATTTAGCTTAGGAAGGGTTGAACAGATGATTTTTTTAAACAAGCACAAGATTAGAACAAATGGTTAATAACTTTATTTTATTAAGTAGTTTTGAAATGAGATAAACCAATTGATCCTTAAGGACAATTTTAAGCTTCAGACTGGGTCTGAATCATTGTTTACAAAATGCTTTAAGAAGCTAACTCATGCAGTATTAGAATGAAAAAAAAACACAGTTCAAAAAATAAACACCACTGTAGAAACAGGATAAAGAGGTTCCAGTGGATTGGATTTTTATTGAAAAAAAAAACAACAACAACAAAAAACATTAACAAGTAAGCAATATAAATATGCAGTCCATACCAGTGGCATGCATAGCTGTCATCACCCAGTAGAAAATAGAATGTGAAATTTCAGGGCTGGAAACATGGGTGCAGTCATTTCAGTTGACTGTATTCAGCTTCACTTCATTGGCAGTTCCTTCTGTGCACCAAATGGAGACCCCGAAATTCCAGTGGTTACAAAGCAGTGTGTTTCTGATTAGGAAAATGTCCTTGTAGCTGAAAAAGCAAGTGAGACAGAACATTAATGTAGTGTAAGCAGTTAGAAAAAACATTAATTTAGTAACTAGGTGAATTACATCACCATTGTTGCAAACTCTCAAACCTCTTACCTCAAGAAATGGTTTACCAAATCAATGTGATCATATTGTTTTCATTCAATAGTCATAAACTGGACAGTTAGCTGGAGCAGAGACAGAATTAAACAGCTACTCTTAAATGAAAAATATTATACATCGGTTTGTTTTTCTTTTTTTGTTACTTTTTCATCTAAATTCCCTAATGACCATCAAGCCTCAAATCTATGTGTACAATAGGCTCATTCATTTCCTCAAGAAGCAAGAACCTTATAGCAATTCATTCCTCCTGGGAAGTTTGTATAGAAGAATTGGTATCTTCATCCACTCTTTGGGAAATTAGGATTTTATTCTTATACCCTTACCATCCTCACAGCAGATGGTCACTGGTATGGTCAGAGCTTGGTGTGTGATGGTCATTGCAGGGTCATGTCATCCATCTCTGTGAATGAAATAACTCTCAGAATAGGTTCTGCCTGCCTAGAGTACACAGTTTTGTGTGGTCTACAACCTTTACTCAGGATTTTAACATGGAAAGTGTTCTGGAGATGCCCACATCACTTTTTCTCCTGACCCCTGAGAGAGGTAAGTAGGCACTTTCCAGTAGTGTAGCTATGGTGAGGTGAGAAGGGGAACAGCCCTGGGTGCAAAGTGTGGGTGTGTTGGGGGTTTATCAGCAAATCCTGATCACTCTTTAATGTAATACTGGCTTTTAAAAGTGAGTATTGCATCTGTTGTCAAAGCTGATTGCTTTAGCACTCAGCTTTTGGTCTAAACTGTAGCAAACAGTTTGCTACAGTTTAAAAGTAAAAAAAAAAACTCTGTGCAGGCAAGGTATAAACTGTAGCAACTGTTTGCTACATTTGTATCAAGCAGTTTGCTAGAGTTTAAAAAATATTTTTTTAACTAAAAAGTGCTGAAGCACTCCATTCAGGTAGGTATAAACGGTAGTAACTGTTTGCTACATTGGTAGCAAAGCATTTGCTAAAATTTAATAGAAGAAATATTTCATTTTGAAATAAAACATGTTATAGGACAGTTGGGGGTGGGGCACAGAAACAAGACCTGAATACCTGGGGCTGGAGGGAGGAGGGGCATGCCATGCATCTGGACACCTGGTTGGTAGAAGGGATGTCCTTTTTTTTTTTGCTGGGGAGGCTCATAGCTCTAACTGAAATAAGCTGAGCACTTATGGCATATTACATTTTTTTTTTTAATCTTCACTTGAAGAGCTGAGAGGGTAGGGCACTGCTTCATAGCACCGGCCCAGGGCAATAATTGAAAGCTATGCTTCTGGCATTTCCTAATCTTTGTCTTTTCTGGACAGCTTTTACAGTACAGAGGCCGCTGAATGAATCCAGGTTTTCTGGGCCATCATCAGGGTTTTAGTCCACTTTGCTAGCAGAGCTGGAGTAAAATTCAGAAAGCTAAAACCTGTAGTGCATTGCTCCTAACATCAGCTATCACCCTATATTTATGTTGGCTCATTGCTTGAAAAATGCAGGCAGATGTTTTCCGTCTGATGGTAAAATCAAGGTCTTCAGTGGTATGAGCAACTGTGGGCAAGCAGAATAAACAGGATAATGTTTTATAAAGCACAATATGTGATCCAAGACTTATAAATTGGGTCTCATATTAAATTGATAAAATGCAGTACTCTTATAAAACAATGCAGTAGAAACACATCACTTTAAATATCTGGTGATCCAGTAGCTGAAAATTGTGATAGGTACCAAAGGGATGGTATTAGTAAAGAAAGGAATCATTTACCTCCCACACTTAAACAAATCAGAGTAAATCTTCAGAGTGATTTAATTTCAATTTATGACTATTTTATCTGCTGCAAACGTCAATTAAACCCTAAAAAGCCACAGTAATGCTATTCCTCACACTTCAAAAATGAAGGACAATAACACTATGAACATATTTGATTTAATCATAAATAACATACCTCAAAATGCCTCCAAATGATACATGGGTATTCATGTATCAATAGTTGGTATTAATACATTGGAATTCATCTTGATCCCTATATCAGCATAACTCAATCGATTGAATATTTTGTAGAGAAATCTTCAATTAGCTAAAAATGTTTTACTCAGAGTCTAACTATTTCATCTTGGCTCTATATTACTATTAGCTAAATTAGTTTTATCTTAAGATTAGAGGTCAGCTGTCCACTGCTTTCATTAAATCCAGCATGCAGTACAGAATTTTTGCAGACCACTATCAATAAATTGTGTTACTTCCTTATTTATCACCCTTCAGATGGTGTTGACTCACCACTCTAAAGAAAGCCAAATAGCTCCCAGTAAGTACAAAAACACTATCCTTCTGCCATGATTTCCATATAAACTTACAGGCTGCAGCTATTGTTCCTCTCCTTCCAATAACCTACAACTAAAACCCACCTCTTTGACTTAGGTCACAATTCTGATGGCAGTCTACTTTAGACTCGCCAAGTTTAAAAGATGGTTGAAGAAAAATGTTTCTGTACCTTGGTCGCAGCTTAATTAAAACAATCTTTCTATGGAACTTAGAAGTGAACTGGTTAATATTTTCAACAACTAACTAGCAGTTCAAACTTCTAAATGTCCATCTTAAGAAATATATGAAATACATTCCAAACTAATCCGGGACTTTAAATACTGGACAAATCATAAGTCAAATTATCATTTTTCTACACTCATTCTCTGACACATAGTAATTTTGTACTTACTTCAGCTATCTCTACTCCCTACCTACCTTATGCACTAGTTAACAAATATGTTCTGCCCTCATGTTATAGATTTATACCTAACTTTCTTACCAGTTACATCTTATGTACATAAAATAGTTTAGAGAACTTCTCCATTTATCTTATTCTACCCATGGCAGTTCGTATTTGGAAAGTTTATAGCAAGCTGCTGGTTCATAGGGTCATAAGTGTACAATAGACTAATGACCACTAGGACCTTTATAAGCCTAGATGTGCAACCTAAATGTGATCCACAACTTCATGCTTTAGCCATTTATATAGAGGGTGACTTTTGGTTATGACTTGCTTCATTGGTGGCCTCTTTCCATCAGAGACATAAACACAAGACCTGGGGTGAATTTCTGATTTCCCACTCTATGGTCCAAATTATACTTAAATAGGGTTAGGGAGGGATTTTTCTTCACATAGAAGGGGACGCTGCTTCATAGAATAGGATTTATTTGAGATAAATATCTGTCTCACCAACATGTCCTATTTATATTGTAAGCAAAACTTAGGTCTTTGGATCTAGTACTTCTGAAGCTGCCCATCTTGCAGATGTTCAAAAGTTTCACTAATGTGGGGTCCAAAGTTGCCTTGCAAGCCAGACATAGATCCCTTCTCAGTAGTTTGTAGGAGACACAACTTTGAGGCAATCTGAATAGGACATTGTGTTTATACCCTGTATTATTTTTGTAAGAAACCTTTGTGGATGTTTCAGTTGATGCATGTGTCTAGTCAGGTACATACAGAAGGTGGCATTATACTCTGTGATGGGTCTGATAAAGGCCAAGTACAGTGATATGATGACTTCCCGCAACCTAGATGCCATGTCCTTGCTTATAACTTGAGCAACATGAAAGGATTTTCTTACTACCTTGGGCTCATGCCAGTCAAAGTCTAGGTTACCATGCACATGTGTTCCCAGATCCTTGACAAGTGAGACAACACTTTGGGGTATTTTATCTATGTAGTTGCCTGGGGTTGCTGACACCCCAGAATGAGCTATAATGTATTTTTTGGCAATGTGTTTTAAGCCATGGCTTTGACACCAATTATTTGTCTGTGTTAGATCCTCCTGTAGAGTTTTTGTGTCTTGGAAGGATTCTATGATTGCTCCCAGTTTGCAATCATCAACAGGCTTGGTCAGCCAAGTCTGTTGACATTGGCTTTGACTCTGCAAAGTAAGAGTGGGCCCGGCATAAAGCTTGAGGGACTCCACTGGTGTCAAGCCTCTTTGTGGAGGTGGTCTCACTGACTTTAACCTCCTGGGTCCTATATGTTAGCTTGTTGGCTATTCAGCACATTATATAGGGGGTCATGCCTAATTCACTAAGTTTGTTAACAATGCCTGAGTGGGATATTATATCAAATGCTGAAGCCACATCAGTGTAGTCAGTATGCACCATTTTATCCTCATCTATTGCTTTGATGACCTTTTCAAAGAAGTCCATCATATTCAGTGGCATGACCTTCCTTTGACAAAGTCACACTGGGATGGATTCATTATCTAAAAGTCTCCTTTGTCTTTGTTGATCATTTCCATGATTATCCTTTCCATGGCTTTGCATATAAGTCCAGTCAGACCAATGAGTCGGTTGTTTATGGAATCTGCCGATGGTCCATGAGCCAGTTGTTTATGGAATCTGTTGATGGTCCACCCTTATGAAGGAGGGTGACTATTGCAGTCCTCCATTCTCAAGGTACAAAGCCTGTTTTGAGACTATAGTTAAATGGTGAATCCAATGGCCCTGATAAGTCATATTTTAAACTATTCAGGAAGCATTCTAGGATATGATTGGGGTGCACTGAGGCTGTGTTTCTGGCCTTAGTAACTGCAGCCAGGGCATGCCCTCTATTTATATTTGGAGAGATGTATTTGAGGGTATTTATGGCTAGGTATAACTGTATAGTAAAGTCGGAACTGAATTTATTAGCCAACAGATTCAATATATATCCTGGTTCAGTGAATGTGGAACTATTAACCAACAGTTTAGCACAGTACTGTGTGTGTTGCATTTGAGATTTCAGATATAGTTGAAGAAGGCCTTATGGTTGCCATTCACCTGGTAGGCTATCTTAAACTTGAAATTGGCTTTGTTGGACTTAAGTAACCCTCTTAGTTGCCTGTAAAATTTATAGAGAGAGTTCTTATCTTGATGGGATCTACACTTCCTGATTTTAGCCATGATATTTTTCCTATTTTTATGTATTGGATGCCTCCAAGGTGGTTTGTTTTTGGATTTAGTTTTGGGCTTCTAGGTACAACAGCCATTGATGTGGTTGTAATGTGTTTCTGTGAATAATTCTGCATAGGTTTTTGTGTTGTCTGGGTTTGGATGGGCTTTGAATTTTGACAAAGTATCACTTAATAAAATGTAGTATGCACTGGAATATTTCCTAATTGTTACTGTGTTTACTGGGGTTACCAATTTGATTTTGTTTTCAAAGGAGAAAGCTTTATGGTCAGAACTTACCAAGGTGGATGTGACATGGGGGAGTGCAGCATTCTCCCATGTTTGTGAGTACAAGGTCCAGTATGGTAGTGGGCATATACACTAAATGGTCAAGGGTGTTTGCATTTAAGAAGTCCAGGAATCTCTGTGCCTGCAGATTTGAGGACATGTAGGATTCATAGTCTACAGAGTGGTAATAAAGTCCCCCATGAGTAGGTTGTTCAGTTGGATGGTGAGTGTATTCAGGAGGTCTAAATAAGCAGTGTGAGTTTCTTAGGACATGGAGGTTGACCAATAGCTATCTAGGATATAGTACAGTATTATATCTGAGGTGATCTGTACGTGAAGAAACTCCAGCACATAATCCTGTTTAACCAACCTATAGGTATGCTTGTTATTGATGTAGATCGAGGAATCTATAGCCTTAATTCCTGTCTGTGCCACTACTGGTCTAAATGTGTGAAAGACACTGAAGACTTCCACTGCCAGAGTACTCTGCAATTTTAACTCATGTCTTGGTAACTGCACAAATGCCTATATTCTGGAGGTGAATAGAGCTTGAGGGAAGTGTAGTTGTTTTGTTTAGAACTCTAGCATAAACCAGTAACACCTTGTGGTTCATTTGAGTTGACTTTGCTATATCAGTAGGTTTGTCAATTTTGAATTGCCTAAAAAGACAATGTGGGGGTGGATAAAGTTTTAGCCTGTATTCAAAAGCCTAGAGGGGACAGGTGCAGACCATCTCTAGTAAAGCAATGCAGTCTGTTAACCATATCATCCCAAGCTGACAAATATTGGATCCCTTTACAATGATACCAGAAGCTCAGCTAATTGTTAAAATCAATCATATTTGGTTCATATTGTGGCATTATCCAGGGTGAATGTAATATGCTGCTTAGTACTAGGATCATAGCCTGCAACACATAGTCCAAAAGCTCTATAATGTTTCTATTTATACAGTCCATGAAGGTATGTCTCAGATCATGTATATCTACATGGAATATGATGGAATCATGATGGTACCTGTGTTGTAATGACTCAAGGTGGTGCATAATTTGACAAATCCGGGCTTTGGATAGGCACGTAACTGTTATCTTTCTCTTGTTTAGCCAGGTTAGAGGGGCATCACTATATCTTACAATGCAGTACGCTAGGATTAGAGTCATAGAAAGTGGATATGCTTGCCTTATGGACTTTGTATTCAGGGATCCACTGAGCGTAGCTATATGGCGGTGTTAGCCGATGCTTTTGTTGAGTGCTTTTGGGTTTGCTGAGTATAAGCATTACTAATGGCTAGTCTAGGAGGTCTTTATTTAGGAAAATTGTATTTAAGTACCTCAGCATACATTGGTCTATGTGTAAGTTGTGTGATATGAGCATTGGGTGTTGTGTGCATAGTTTTAACAACCTGATGTTTGCCTGTATGTGAGATTTTAGTATCTAGTGACATTGTTTATGTACACCTCTTACATATTGTACCTGTTACTTTAAGGATTAAGTGGTTGTCAGTAAACATGAGACTATTGCTACATTGTGTCAACACACCATACCCACTAAGCAGGCTACAGAGAAGTACAATACATTGCATATCTATTTTGCCCAGTCTTTAATGAATGCACTACAAGGGAGTGACATAAAAGGGTTTACAGAAGGCTGTTAAAGGGGTATTACTGGGGAAGACTAGGCTATAACTAAATTTAATGATCTAATGCTAGCTAAAATCTAAATGTAATGGTATTATTTAAATCATTCCCACGCTATAACTATAATGCATTGTTTTATACTTGTATTACATCGCCTTCTTTTTGCATAAAACCTTCTGTCATTAGTACAGGATTTTGAAACATTTTAACCCTAAAGTTGTTTACTTTTATCACATCTATTATGCTTCATAGCTGTGCTAACTATTTTAATATTCTAAACTTTAAATATATTAAACTATTACTGGGATTCATGAACAATTGTGTAGATTTAGCACAAAGCCTACACAATGGTAGCATGTTAGGGCAATGCTCAGCAGCACTAATTGCATATGAATGCTGCTCATCACACTAACATGAATACAAGCAAGTTACTGTGTCCAGCAACAGTGTTGGTGCCCAGAAACCATGCTGAGCATGTGCACACATAGTAAACAAGTAGTCTTGTCTATGGCCAAACCTATTAAGTGTGCTCGAGTGGACAGCACAAAGGGCTCCCCTACCCTACCCCCAATTCCCACACACCCCCAGTGCTGTTAGCTTTACACTTCCATAGCCACACCCCTACCCCTCAACTGCCTATCACTAACTACTTCCACTTAACACCCCCTCCCCAACTACAGTTACTCCTTAAAGTTACTTAACACCTTTACACCCTCTCCCTTACCTGTCCTTACTATATCCTCCTGTATTTACCAACTAAACATAACTTCCTTTCCTATTGTAACCTTATAATAACACATTAAACTTTTTTTCCTCAGTCCACTCTACCTCTTACAACTCTCCCTCCTTCTGGCTCCTTTATTTTCACCTGATACTAGACACCTTTATTTCTACATAATACAAGACACCTTCCTTCATCTCATGCCACCTTTTCCTATTCATCCTAATGGCCTCTAAACATAACTCTATTTACACATACCTCCTACTCTTACCTACCATTCTAGCTTCCCTAACTCTAGCATTCTCACTAACCTTCTTTGAACATTTTTCTCTGCCTGAACAGCACCACCCCCACCAACAAACCCAACCAATATCACATATAAATTCCCTCAACCACATTAACATAACCTCTACTTCTAGCTATATACTTCCAAAGTACCATAGAGCTACCCATATCACTTACTTCCATGACAAAAAAAACCCTAACAACTACTATAAAATCATAAAACTAATACAAAAACCTCAACAACATCCCCTATCAGATGGTGATATTCATCCAAACCCTGGCCCCAATACAAGACTTCCCAGTAACCCACTAAACCAAAAAACCCACACCACCTTTACCCCAACAAGTTCATCTAACTCCCTCCTGATAGCTCACCTTAACATCTGTAGCATTAACAATAAAATATCCCACCTACATGGACTCCTAGATGTGCACAAATTCAATATCCTCTGTATTACTGAAACTTGGCTTAAACCTTCAGCCAAGGACCATGAGATTCCCCCCCCCCCAGGATATAACATCCTGAGATGTGAACGCTTTACCAAAAAGGGTGGAGGGAAGCCATTTTGTATAAATCAGAACTCCAAGTGTCGTTCTTCAATGTGCCACTTCCCTCAAACTCCATTGCAGAAACCCTTACAGCTAAACTTCAAATCGATAACTATAAATCCATCTATATAATCTGTTCCTATCTTCCCCCTGGAAACAATATCAGTGCACTTGAAAATATACTTAGTGGCCTATCCACCCACCTACCTCAGGAAACCATTGTGTTAGGTGACTTTAATATAGACTGGGCTACCTGTAGGTCCCCCAGTCCCATTAACCACATAAATATTTATGGTTTCTCACAAATGATAACCACCCCTACTAGAACCCACAAACAAGGATCCTCATAAACAGTCAGTGACCATGCTCTAGCCTATATAATTAAACAAAAACTTCATAGCCCTAATGCTACTATTTTCAAAACCTCCCGTTCTAAAAAAAACTTTAATCCTGAGAACTTCCAAACAGAATTGAAAGCATGTGACTGGTCACCACTGCTCCATTTTCAACTTGATGAAGCAGTGACCTACTTTAATACTAGATTCTTTCAAATCCCAGACTACCATGCCCCCTATAGCTCTTCCCAAATAAAGACCAAAACTGCCCCATGGCTCACATAACAAACTAGGCAAAAAATCCTCCTAAGAAATCAAATTTGAGCCAAGTGGAGAGCCTCTAAAAGCCCATCAGATCACTTTTACTTTAAGCAATTAAGAAATGCCACCAAAAAGAAATTCTGCTAGACAAAAAAAAAAAAAACTTTTACCTCCACGTCCAACAAACCCACAAACAAAAAACACAACATTTCTGGTCAGCTATGAACAAACTACTTCAGCCAGGGCACTCCAAGACTCCTACCCCATCAGGAATCACCCATAATAACCCTAAGCTAATTGCTGATTCCTTTAACATCTATTTTACAGAAGCCATTCTAACTCTTGATAATAGTCTACCACCCATTAGCACTCTCCCACCTAATACCACAATGAATCCAGTTCCTTCCTTTCACATACAACCAGTATCTACATCCCTCATTTGTAACCTCCTTCAAAATCTCAAGACATGCACCCCTTCTGCTGAATGTCTACCAGCAGAATACCTGCAAATTGCAGCTAAAACCATTGCCTACCCTATTTCTATCCTTATAAATAGAACTATTACAGAAAGCAAAACCCCTTTTATATGGAAGATCTCTGACATCATCCCTTTACATAAAGGTGGGATATCAACTGATATTTCCAATTTTAGACCAATCGCCCTACTCTCTCCAATAGCTAAAATAATGGAAAATGTATCCACCGACAACTACTTGACCACCTCCTCCACAACAATTTACTTGCTAACTGCCAACATGGCTTTAGACCATTCCATAGTACAACAACTGCCCTGCTATCCTTTTCTGACTGTATAAGCAACAATTGTAAATATAACTCTCTTTCCTCTGCACTATTTATAGACCTTTCAAAAGCCTTTGATATGGTCAACCATAATCTGCTTATTGAGGTACTAAAAGCCCATTCACTGGATGTGCAGGCATTACTGTGGTTTAAATCTTATTTAGCCAACCAACAGTAAGCAGTCCTTTGGGATAATATGCTTTCAACTCCCCTCCCTGTAAACATTGGAGTACCTCAAGGCTCAATCCTAGGCCCTCTTCTCTTTTCAATGTTTATTAATGAACTAAATACTAAAATTCCTCAAGCCACCTGCATACAATATGCTGATGATTCAACTTTAATGTGCTCAGCTAGGTCCTCAACCTCACTCCAGACCCTCACCCAAACTGTATTTCATATTGTGGAAAATTGGTTCATGCAACACTGCCTCCTCCTGAACCCCAATAAAAACAAAATTATTACTCTTTGCTCCTACTCAAAAATCACCACAAATTCACTTCACAATAATCTCTAGCAATGGAACCACCATATCCCCTGATACTATAACCCATCTCCTGGGGATAACCATAGACAACAACCTTAGCTACGATGACCATATTAACACTACCATGAAGTCTGTCAACAAAAAAACTAGGTTCCCTATATAAAATCAAACCCTTCCTTACACCAACAGAACCACTATTGCCCAGACCCACCTGATCTCTACCCTGTTCTATGCTTCTTCCATTTATACCAATCCATTTATACCAATCTTTCTAAAAACAACCTTAACAAGCTTGTTACTAGCTATAATAACATAGCCTTATTCGCCACTGGCAACCTTTTCAGAACGCACCACTGTCTCAACCTCACACAATTGGGATGGTTAGAACTGCAGCACCAACTACTGTCATCAACTTACTATAACCCAAAAGATACTTTACCACCCTAATAATACCCGAATCCTCACTAATCTGACTACCCCTTACAAAAACCTTACAACTCTTCGCTCAGCTAATAAGCTTCTAGTTTCCACTATCTAACAATAAAGTTGGGGACTTGCTTTTCACTTACACAGTGGGAAAAGCCTGGAACCAGCTTCCAAGTGAACTTTCTACTCTCTCTTCCACTCATCTTTTAAAAAACATCTCAAAGAATATCTTAAAACTCACTAGCTTTGTCCCTGCACAAACCCTGACTGATTTTCTAATTTACCCATCCTGCTCTCCCTTTTACTTCACTTCTCTACTGTACTATGTTGCCTACCTGTACTAACAATTAAGCTAACCTCAAACCAAGAGGTAATATGATCTCTGTCCTAGTACAAAAAAAAATTTAAATTATTACTCTTTGTGTTTTTTCCCCGCTCAAATATTGCTTGTTCTCTGTATTTCATCTTAGTCCATACACCACTAAATAACTCTGTACACATTATTTTTTCTCTCAGATATTGTTATTATCTGTATTTGATCACATCTTAATAAGTTATATTCATATTGTATATTACGTTTCTGTCTATGCTTGGAGCTTTTCTCCCCGGGCCTCTACTGAAAATGGACATGTATTCAGTTAGACTAGCCCGGTCAATAAATGTTAATAAATAAATAAATAAATAAATAAATAAATAAATAAAAATACATAATGCAAATAATGCATGCTGTACACAGGCACAGAACATGTACTGAGTGTACTCTGCAAATAAATTATACACATGAATGCAGAAATAAGTAGGAGAGGATGTGAAACGGCAAGGGCAATTACAATACATGGGTTACCACATAGGAAAAGTATACTGAGGGCAATGTGCACAGAAATCAAATATATATATATATATATATATATATATATATATATATATATATATATATACATATAAAGGTATAAGACAGGTGGCTAAATGTTCAAATTCTAGCACAACAACTGGTGGCTAAATGTTCAAATTCTAGCACAATAACTGATGTGAAGGTACTTATGTCACAAAGACAAATTTGTAATTATAAAATTTTGCTATGTCACAAAGACAAATTTGTAATTATAAAATGTTGCAATGCGTAAGTCAGAATAATGAATTGTGGTCACAATTCCTGAACAAATGTAGGTAAATAAAAGCAGACATGATATTATAGGATGAGACAGTTACACAAATTCACATTGTAACAGTGGGAAATTACAACATGCTGAGTTGTGATGACAGTTTGCAAGGATGGTCTATACATAATGGGATAATTGCACAGCATTATGGAAAAAAGTAATAGCTCAGAAGCCACACTCTCTTTTTTGCAAGGAATCAAACCTATTCTATTACTGTTTATATTGACCTGTATATTAACTGTGTACATTGCAGAAACAGGCCTAACACATGTATGAAGAGGATCACACTTGAAGGGAATTATGCACCTTAATATTCTAATTGTTATGCATCCTATATGTAGGTGCGTGTGGTGTTAGAAATCAGGGGTATAGCCAGACAATATAATTTTGTACTTGCTTGGTCTTACTGCAGTCTCCTAACCCAACTGCCAGTTAAAAAACTGAAACATATCCCTCCAGCACTTAATGAATGTTTGCATCACTTTACCTCAAAAAACATTAAATAGATATTTTTTCAATCTATGAAACTCTTATTGGAGGCATTCATTTAGACAATTAAGAACACAGTATGGCTTAAAAAAGCCATAGTTTCTCTAAGCAATGTATAGAAAATTGTACTCAGTGGAGTACAAGGAGTATGCCTAGCTACATCCTTATTACAAATGTGGGAGCAGAGTGTGACATACATAATACCTTTGCTTAAGGCACTCCTACCTTGCACAGTTGTTATGCTAATAGATAAGATCAGATGCAAGCCCCACACTGTGATGCATTGTATTCCCCAGAGCTGTGCATTATTGGAATCTGCCACAGGTGGTAGCAATGGGTATTGTGACAAATAAATGAAATTAATGTGTGAATTAAGAAAGGATCCCTGAGAATGAATATTAGACCATCATGTCAAACTTATGCCAACATTCCTCTGCACAAAATTCTGATCACTCCTGTTTCAATTTTCCTGTGGTCAAGGATGGCTTCTTTTTATGTCTGTAGACATACCACCGAAGAACTGGAACACATTTGTGGACACCACAGTACGCAATGTATGTGCCAAGGTAGCACTCTCACCATTACATTGGCAAAACAAATCTAAGGCTAAATTAACATGTGTTCATGTAACATATCAAGAGATAAGACAATGTGATGTAATGGTTGTTGTCTGACATCAACATGTTCATGCAAAATGAATTCCTGCTCTAGAACTGAACATCAAGCTGTACAACTCTTCCAAATAAAAAGATGGCTATTAATCACGTCTGCCATATTGAAACTTTTATCACAGTTGTTGAACTCCACCTATGTGAAGTCATTCAATCAACTGTAATTTATCTGCTCATAAATTTTATCTGCTAAAATTGATGGTGGAGTCCTCTGCCACTCTATAAGTATAAAGTATAATTGGGGTAAATGTTCCTGCAGAACAGTTAAAGACACAAATGCTTACTGTCACTCAATGTTGGTTTGGAACACTTGCCTAAGAGTTGATAAATGCAGCACTATAGTGGAATCAACGTATGTGTCATAGTATAAGTGCATTACCAATTGTAATATGTGTGGCTATGTGAAACCATTACATCATGTGTAGGACTCTGCAGTTAACTAGAAAGATTCTTGCAATATATCAGTCAACATTGCCTGATGCTAGGTATAGTCAAACACACCTACAGCCCCCTGCTGTTGTCACTGTGATGGCAGAACAAAAATTATGTACAAAGTGGACATAATCCTGTATTGGAACACATGCCTCACTTAGGCAACAACATACAGTACACTGTCTTGTGTCCGCAGTCATGAGGAGATGTCTCACTACAATAGTGATGGAACAACAATCTATTCAAATGACAGCATTAGTCTTCAATACAGCCTTTATAAAGGAAATGTAGAAAAAACTCTTGCAGAAAGAAACATCTACAAATGAACATAGCACATGTGGGTGGCAGCACTTTTAAAAGTATGTACACTGAGTGTAAGCAGTGACATGATTTGAAATACATTGCTAACATCACAAGGTAATGATTGTTTACTGAAACACAAGCACAGATACAGACATATTTGATGACTGTGACACTGCACATTTCTTTTAATGTATTGCATCACCATTGTGTATTACCTTCATGGTTCCACTAAAAAGTGATTTCACAGAAAAAGCACACTGTATAGATATATATCATAAATGCATTTGCAGCCTGTTCTGCAAAGTAAGAGAAGGAAATGCATGCTCACAAATAACAGTCATTCCTGTTTTCAAACTCCCTATTTATGTATTGGCACGATCTGCAAAAAAGTGTATTACACACACACACACACACACACACACACACACACACACACACACACACACACATTGCAGGAGAAGCCTGATTGCATGTGAACTACACTGCATCTTTGAAAGTATGACATAAGCTGTGTCATGCACAAAAGATTTGTGTGCAAAAATGACTTCTACAGCATTGTGCAATTCTGAATGTAGTCAGTTCTAAGGGGTGTAAGATACTCATTGGCTGAAACAATCTACAAATCACTGCATTATATGCATGCGCCACAGGACAGGTATGACATTGATGGTGGTGTGGTAGTACATTAATGAAATGATGACATCGTCAGTATGTTGCAGACAGTGTGTGTTTGTGGATAGACTGAAAACGTGATGTGGGATTTATTTAACAATGCAAATATTTTTCATGAGTGTGAGTGAAATGAGCACACCTGCTGAATTAATCCTCCACTGATGCAATGGACATACTATCACACAGTCAAGTTGATTGTTTTGAGATTAGAGTTCCTTATCTATCTGGCTATGCAATCTAGATGACACATTGCTTAACACAAGTACTACCATACAAGTCTGGCTTTTGTCATGTGAGAATGTACTTTATAGAGGATGGCAGTGTGGTGTTGCAGAGAAGATGATGTTGGGAGAAGGGTCTGAAATTAATGTGAACTTACCCTGCAGTGTAAAATTAACTCTAGGCTACCCTTATAATGAGGACAGCAGTGGTTAAGGTCATATTTGCACATATCCCTACCCACAAATTGACTACTATGAGATTAGAACATACTTTCTATATATTAACATAATCTAGAGGATGCAGTACTTAAAGCGAGCGCCACTGCAGAAATCTGACTTCACACTCTGACAGTGCAGTGTAGATAGTATTAGCATCTTATTCCATGTCAAAGACAATATTGTGATTTTGAAGGTTTTGTGCAAATCCATATGTGTTGCTATGACAAAGTACGGTCAATTTTGTGATCAATAATACTTGTATATGACTGACTTATGTCAGCTATGCTGTCATTAATGTATATTGCAGAACTGAGAGTCACATGTACTTACCTGTCTTGTGTATATGAGACACACACAGACACTTGTGAAACACTGGATGGACAATGACTCATTCATGGATTATCAGGTTATGATGATGGCATGCAAAGCAGTAAGTGATGGCTTTGGGGGTGAAAAAGCTGTAGGACAGGAAAAAACTGATGCATGTGCAGAATATGGGTGGTTTAATAATCTGTCCTTATAGACATGGATGTCTTTGCAAATTCTTTTTTTTTTTTTTTTGCAATGCTATTCAAAATCCATTAAGGAAAGGTGATTAATGGATAAAAATTAAGGTGTATGTAATTAAACATATCACAGAAGTATAACATCTCAGTAAGAAGTAATATGACATACATCTGAATTTGAACCCTTGATGCTGTGGCCAAAAAGCAATCTTCAGACAAGTGATTTATGCCAGCACTCCACAGAGAAAGTTATACATTGTTACTTCCATTAGTCAAAAAAATATTTAAGAAGCTGTTGTAAAGTAGTGCCTTTATTCTGCCTTTATGCTGTATTCTGATAATACAGAATGTTTAAGCACCTTTGAATGAGGATAACTGGACTATTGCAGGTGATGACAATGACTCACCAGGCGTTGTCAAAGGGCATAAACAGCCATTCCCCATCACTGGTATTGGTGTGTGGTGCCAAATTCTGCGCAAAGGGTGAGGACAAAATGTGAAGACTTTCTTTTGGGCCATTTCTGGTTATTTGAATGCTGCATGTGCTTCTATTTTTTGACCGGATTATACATATGAGAAATAGTTTGATAGGAAAGTGGTGGAATAGGGGAGTAAGCAGAGGGAAGGACACAAGAGAAAAAAATAGAAGAATTTATAGGAAGATGGTTGGAAAGAACCATTTCTATCCACTTCTTCAAAAAATAAATGTAGAAGTGGAGCCAGAGTTTGTTGATTTTGGACTGTCACCACACAAAGGGTAGGTGACAACAACAGAATAATGTTCTACAGTCAATTGTATCAACTCACATATGTCAAAAAGACACATAGGTGAAGTGGAGAGTTATGTATGGCTAATTATTATTTTTTTTTTGTGACAGGTGCCCATTTTTTTAGTTTTTGTTCTTTCAAAGAGAGAGCAATGTTGGGGAAGGTGCTTAGGAATGTGAGGGCTGGGTAGGAAGGTTAGGTGAGGAAGCAGGTGCAGACATACAGGATAAATAAGTCAGACATGGAAGGTGATGAACACAAAATTTTGGGGATACCTTGAATGAGGATGGGTAGGCAGTATTGGAGGTGTACCCAAGCCAAGACAGAAAACAGTGACAATCTAGTTCTCACCCTCAGAACTGCCATTGCTGTCTCTTGTCTCTGTTTTCCATGTCAGTGCTCAATATGACCGTGAAGGCTGCCAGACTAGCAAGCTAGAATTTTGTAAATAATCTTATGTCATTTGTAAATATTTATATGATCCACAGGCTTTTCTTATAAATGTAGGAGAACACTATGTTATGTGTGTGTTAAACTATGTTATGTGTGGAGCTTCAAAAATGTAACCACAGTGCACTCTGCTGGAGAAGAGCAGAAATGTATATGGACTATATGCCTGCGCAAATGTATATTTTCATAGTAGAAGTTGGGACATACAGAGTTAACTTGCAAACTGAGAAAATAAATAAAATGTTTAATGAGTGTGCTTAGCACAACTTGAAGACAGAATGTCTGCAGCTAGAAATTCTTTCTATTGTCTTGAGACAGAGATAATAATTGGTTTCAAGGGTAAAATTATTTAACAGTTTTATGATTTTAAGTTCCAGGCAATGTTCTTAAGAAATAAGTGTCAGCTTCTAAGAGATAAGTATTTTTAATGCTGTGGTGGTAACTTTTAGGCTTCTGTTGGCCTGAAAACTAAGGCAGAGGTGACAAGAATGATGTAATCTGACATGACCCAGCAGTAATGTGTATTATTAATTTAAGAACTATCTGAGAGAGAAAGTCAGTGCATTTTGTATCTTGTTCTGGACCTGTAAACATCCTCTCACCAACACTTGTCCTTGATCTGTAAGTAAGACTTGGATCATAGTATTTTTCTTAGAGATAGATAGGAATATAGCAAGATTAGTCAATATGTTTTTTGTATTTAGGTGAGACTGTCCTGCAATGTTGTTTTAAAATATTTCCTCTGATTCTGAACTCTGTTGTCACTGTATTGGGTTATTGAGTATTGTCTTGTTTTTTTATTATTTATTATTTATTATTAAATATAGTTAAACCTTTTAATTTTGGCTGGTTCTGTTTATAGACATTTAAGCTCTTAGACTACTTGCATGTATTTGGTAACACTGTACAGGCCACTGCTAAATAGCTTTAAAGTCTTGGACACACTTACCATTTGGATAATAGTAACATTGCACAGGAGACTTGGTCACCCTTTGGGAAGGGCCTTATATAGTAGCTGATAAGTAAGAGTGGTTGGTGACAGGTGGTACTACCATATAGTTTGGGCAGAAGGAAGCATAGCTAATGAACCTGTGTCAACCTTCCCCAGAAGAGTCTGTGTGTTTGTATATAAATCAAATCTCAAAGTGTGTGTGTGTGTGTGTGTGTGTGTGTGTGTGTGTGTGTGTGTGTGTGTGTGTGTGTGTGTGTGTGTGTGTGTCAGCTACTTGGACAGGGACATGAAGCACTGGTTTGACAGAGAGGGTGCTGAAGATTTTGGTTTGACCACTAAGCTGAAATTTGAACCCTATAGTTGTGCCAGTGGTGAGGCTTATTGAGGGGAGAGAGGGAGAAACCAGCCCCAGACTGACTGCAATCTGTGTGTGTTCTTAAGGGAAATTGTACTTTACTGTGTGTGTACTTGTCATCCTCCCAATGGCACATCCCTCACTGGTGTTAGTGGTGTGGATTGAGGCTTTTTGATTACTGGGCCAGTGCAAGGGTGTCATAATGGCGTCATTTTTGCAATGTGAAGAAGCAACTTTTCAACACAGCCAATATGAGCACCAAGGCCACTTTACATAATATCTTTCACCAGCCCTGTCAGCTCTTGGCGGGTGACAAAATCACCACCTCCACTAATACTAAACCCAGAGAGTACCAGTGAACGAGGATAAAGAGAAAACAGTACCAGTACACTGATGAAGACTCCGCTCACAGCAAACAAAAGTCCAAAGAATAAAAAATGAGCTAATTCACCATGGCTGTAGAAATCCACTTTAATATACACAAAGAAAGTAAGCACTTTCACAGCCTCTCTGACCGCTTCCTCAGACTGAAGACATTCAGTCTGAGGAAGCAGTCAGGGAGGTCAAGAAAGCACTTACTTTCTTTGTGTATATTAAAGTGGATTTCTACAGCTGTGGTGAATTAGTACCAGTGAACCAGCTGCTGGGACAGAGCTATCTGATGTGGCTAGGGCAGGTAGGGCAGGGGTTGTGGAGGCAGCCTGGGACCCTGAAGTGCTGGGTGTTGGTGCTGCAACCTGTGGTGGGATGGAAGGCTGATCCACAGTGGTCAGTCTATCTCTCTGTGCTGCATGTCAGGTTTTGTAGGCAGAAATGTATGACAACAGAACATCTTTAAGCCATATAAAATAGACCCCCACCAAAAAAAAAAAACTGACAGAGAAGAGGTTGGGTGAAACAAAATAGAGAGACTTAGATCCATGGCATATCACATGACTATGTAATTTCAGAAAATAAACAGTTATGATTATCCAGTCTATACACCTTTGCCACATGAAGGTATGATGGGAAGGTCTCACTCTGTTGTGCCATCAATCAGTTGCACTACTATGATATCATATATACAAATATTTATTACAGTATTTTCATATTGTATACAATTACAGTAGTTATTAGGCTCACAGTAAGACCTATTGTACATGTACCCCGTTCAACTTTGAGGCAAGTTAACCATTCTTGGTGTGCCTCATGGTTCGCTGCAATGTCTTCAGAAGTTGTACAAAACAGAAAAAGGCAAGAAGAGACAAGAATAACAGTATTAGTTGGATATTGTATTCTATATCGTTTAATACAGATGAGTCAGTAAACTTACACAACTGTGGGATGTCAGCAGTCCTAAATTCATCCTCCCAATCAGCTAAGGAGGTCCTTCTTGCATTGTTTCATATTGCAATAGTGGTGACAACAATTCTCTCCAGTGCATGGATTACCAGCTGCACTGGAGACAGCCTTGGCTATTTGTTACAAGCCTCAGTCTTATGCTGAAACCCAGTATAGTCCCCCTATCGTAGCCTTCATCTGTAGTGTTTCATGAAAAGTGCCAAAAAAATCCTACACTGCTCAACACCCCACATCTGTGCTCTAAATTTAGCAGCATCATCTCCTACACCAGCCATGCCAGCAGAATTCAAGCAGCAAATCTGTATGAATTGTTGCCAAATTCTAATCTTGCTTTTAACTACTAGTGTCAAAAATGCACAACTATGAAAACTGTATTTGCACAATGGTAAGCACACACAGGCATTTGCAAATAACGCAGAAGGTATTTTATCAAACAGCCACAGAGGTATGAAACATGACAGTGATATTTGCCATGTGTGATGCTGATTATATTCAAACTTTTTCAGATAGTCAACATTGACAGCCTCACTGGCTTGGCATGTTATCCTTGATGTATTGGAGTTAAAAAGGATGACTCCACATATACCTTTTTGGAAATACACAGTATAAAAAGGTAGTTCGTAATCAAACCTAAAAAATAAATATTGCATGCATTTCAAACAAGGTAATCATTTGGCAGTGCTACAGAACTCATTTTCAGCCATCTTTATTGCAGACAAACTGCATTCAGTATGAATGGAGTAGTACTTCACATAGACCTGTATGTGTGTCACTTTAAGAAGTTTTGAGAAATGCATTCACAAGAAAGAGGCAGTATTATTGTTTGTAAATATATGTCAGATGGATAGACTTTCATGAGCTGATTAATACAGATTGGGGTATGATACATACATACTTCACTACACATACTGTCCTAAACACAGAGTGGGGCTATGTGAGGTGAGAAGATGATTTTCACTTAAATATTCTGCCCATCATAACTATACAAGTGCATTTTTAATTCATTATCATAATTATCCTGATTAAACAATTACACACACATTAAACTGTGTTTTATTACTAAATCATTAGAAAAATGCATTTATCAAAGTATTGAGACATTTCTTGCAATAAACATAATAATGATAGCCAATTGTATGTAGTCTTACCTTCCTAATCAAAGTGTTGTTAGAAATTGCATTCTGATACCCTTTTTAGAAATAAGTGCTATCGTGATTTGAACCCTAAATCAGATGTGAGATATTTCTAAAGTCCATGCGCTTACACTTTGTGCCACAGCAAAAGCTGAATTGATAGGTAGATGTTGCCACAGCAAAAGCTGAATTGATAGGTAGATGTTCTCCCTTAAGTACTGTCCAGACTGCTGACAGCCACAAATTGACCCTAAGCCTGTTTGCGCTACAGAAGGCTGCCCATATAACATTTTTCACTTTTTTCTTTAAGCAGGTAAGCTTGATTGCACCCTGCTCAGCAGTTAGCAAGTGCACAAGGCAAGAAAAACAAAAAAGCATGTAAAGTTATGATGACAGTGATTCCTACATCTGGAGTAAAAATTTCCAAAGCCCCTTCACTCTGTATGGATTTGAACCCCAGAGAAACTATGTTAAGGGGCCAAAGTCATTGCATTTACGGGTCCTGCCACAGAAACAGGTATGCAAACTGTGCACATCACTCACTCCATAGAAGTACCATGCATTGGTGCCAAACATGTTTGAGGTAATGAAGATTTCAGAAATGAAATTGTTCAGTTTCCTTCAACTGCGGGGTGTGTTAGCACTTCGCAAAGCAGCACTGACATTATAAAGGCAAAAAAACATATGTAACAATTTATATTCCACACAGGAAATCACAACCTGCATTTTCAGATCTGATGCAAACATTCTAAGCAGCATGTGGCTTCAAACCCTGCATTATCTTTCCTGTTTCTTTACAATCATTTCACTTAACGGGTGTGCTGCAATGATACTTTAATGCAATGTAGAATTTCGTCTTACTGCTATTCAGAGTGCTGCAGCAAGCTGCACTTATGCAATGTGAAATGCTCTACTAATGGCAAGACAAGTTAAATTGCCGAGTTTGTACCTTGGGCAGTGGATTCTCATTGACTGCCTCAAACTGCTGCCAGTTAGTAGTGTGCTCTGCCAAAATGCTAGTAAATGAAGAATGCACAAAAAAAGAAAAAAAAGGACTAGCCAATTGTCAGTAGTAGCAAATATAGGGTAATAATTGTGAAAAGGCAGGATTGTGAAGTTTCATAGATGTGATTGTAGTGCAACCTGATCATATGCTCAGAAAATATACATTAACTCTGTCAGACAGTACACTGTTTGAAACTGAACCCTTAACTCAGTGCAATAACAACACACACTCATTTGTGTGTTTTATCCCTCTTTGCCATCAACACTGGCCTAGTAAATGTCACTTTCTCATTTGCTTGAACATGTCTAGATCAATGTCATATTGACCAATACTTTACAGTAATAATGGTCCACACCATTTTAATGTCAGGTTGTCATCACTGCCAACTATATCTTCTCTTTATTTTATAAACATCTTCCCCTCCTCTCAGCTTAACTACAGAAATGCAATGTCATGGCCATTTTTTTCCATCTTTGTTTCAATGTGTAACATAGCTGATCAGCAGTTCAGACATATTTTAACCACAGGATGGACAGTATGCTCTTAGTACAAGGATACCAATGTTGTTAAGGTTGTTCTCATAGCTCTGAAGGTGCTTACACTTTTTTATTGTGTGTTTACTCCACATGATACAAACACTTCAAAGAAAGTCACTTCGGTATTGCATGTTGTAGTCAGAGCAATCAGGAAAAGTTGCAAGTCATTGGCAGCTAACAATTGTTATTGCTCCTCCCGGCATATAATTGTGCAGCTACCTACACCATGTTTATATCCCCTACATCAAATGATTTTTGGTATTTAGGAATGCTAATGATTTTATACCTATTTACATCTTCACAGTGCACAGAGGTCTGAATTTACACTTTAGAAAGGTAATGGGGTAGATATGGAAGTACAAGGAAGGGAGACTGATTAAATAGATACAGTGTATTGCTGCTAGTTACTTAGAGGAGATTGTTCTACAGATCACTGCACTATTTCATAAGGTATGTTTGTCTTCTATACCAACTGCTTATATGTTCATATTTTGAATTTATTTTATTATGCAATGGAAAAAAATTGTGATGTATGCAATTTTAAAAATTCATTGCTGCTATACTGTACATATGGCAGTTCTTACTGTGCTGTGCATGTAAGTATGGTTACTTCACAGTATTGTTTCTTCATTTGCTATTGCATGATTGCTTCATCCATATGGGTGACTCATTGGATAGGATGAGTGACACACTGGATCGGGCAGTGTATGTGATGTTATGTCTGCTGGAAAAGGGCCAGCATCCATGTGTCTTTGGTATCACCCTTAGCCTACTGCACCCACCCCACCCTGTTAGAATGATGATGACTATGCCATGGGCTCTGTTCTTTTGGGTTTGATTTAGGGCTGCATATATGTCTGATGTACAGAGTTGATAGATAAAAGACTGACAGTGTGCAAGTAATTTATCTTCTTACACATGCAAGTAATATATCTTCTTACACATTTGTTCATAAATTGCAGGTTCCACACTTCCCCTGACATTACTTACTACAGCTATGAGTTGTGCTGTGGGGCTGAATCTGTCTAATGCTATCTGTACACAGACATTATATGGGTAAGTAATGTTTGTGGATATCAAATGGCATCACTACTGATATTTGTATGTCTTAGGTTGTTATGTATTTCTTCATTGATCAGTGTGTGTGCACTCTCATTTGCCTCCTAATTGCGGGGTGTGTGCACTGACCTTTGAGTCTTAGGTAGTGAGAGAGTGTGCTATCCTTTGCCTCTTAACAAGGGCAAATGCATATTGTGCACACCTATGTCTGCCAGCCATCTCTACAGCTGGAAGTTCTCCATCAGCATCCTGGTCTGCATGTTTGGGAGGTGCTGCATCTGCATGTGGTCCAAGAATGTGTGGTCCCAGTCCTTGCTATCCCTGTTACAGTTGCTTCTTCAAGATGATATTCTGTAACATTGCACAGGCTGTGAAATGATAACACAACATTGTAAAGATACCATACTAAATTACTACAGAGCACCCAGTGATATATCTGGACAGTGGAACCATGACTTCAGCATGCCAAACACAAACTCTATGATGTTTCTAGTTTGAGTGTGGGTATCATTGTATCCTTCTTCTGTGGTTATTTCTGCATTTTTGATGGGTGTCACGAGCCATGGTTCCAATGCATAACCTGCATCACTCAGATGGTCATGTGGAACATCAACCCTTGTAAACCTTGTGTACAGGCGAGTCACGGTAACTGCTTGAGTTACCTGTACATAACTGGAACAACAAACTCTCCAAAACAAAAAAAACAACACAGGCTCCGATCTGGCTAGAATAACTCCAAAAAAAGTTTAATGTGAAGTGCTTTTCGTCTTGCACCTTTGGAAGACTTCATCAGACAAAAGAAAAAAAACTTCATACACAGTTTTAAAATGAAAAAGGCGCCAAAGCAAAGCACAGTAATTGGATTCAGCCACCATTCAATTAACTAACTAAATGCTAAGTTAAATAATTAAAAGTGTTCTGCATCAAAAACCTTTTTCTTGTATTAAAAAAGCTCATGTTAGCAAAATAAAATCATTCATTTAAAACTTCTGTTTAAAACTTTCATTTTAGAAAAAACAAAATGCAAAACTGTACTCTCTATCCAGTCATTTACGCATCATACAGAGGCTTCAGTGTTAGCTCTCAGCTATGTAATAACCAATGCAACCACAGCAATGATAACCCTGTGTGCCCTCTGAGAAGGAGTGCCTCACATGCTAGCTCATTTCCATGCAAACATATTCTGTGGATTAGACAGCTGTTACTTCCATATTTTTATATACATGCAATTGTAGTTTCAAATTACATATTTCTTTATCTTTACTTGTTCTTGCTGGTGCTGCTGGTTTCCTTGAAGTGTGCTCATTTGTACTGTTTGGTTATTGTTTAGGCTGTTTGATGGTCTATTTCACTCTTCTCTTTCTCCATCCTCAGCAGTCTATTGTGGTCACTACATTTACACTCACAATGCCACTCCCCATTCCTTCCACAATAACTTCCACATATTCCTATTGCCTTACTTTAATGGGATCCCAACTTTTATCTAATAAACTTGCCGTCCCAACTCAGGAACAGCTCCCGTCTGATTTCATCCTACAATCTGTCTTGAACTATATAGAGTAGGATATTGGCACAATTTCAAAACGCCAACCATCCTTTTCACTCTAACTATATCTCCATTCCATGTTCAACTGCTTCTCTCTTTCAGTGGAAACAATGGAAAAGAGTATCTTTAACATAACTAAGTGCAATTTTTCTAACTAGGGGCCAACCCAGCATTATCATCACACCTGCCATCACCATTTACATAAGGTATTACACCTGCCAGCAAATTCCTAGACTTTTGTCACTCATAACCACAATTGTCTTCATTATTATGCTTCCAGAACACCTTCTAGAATCTCTTCAAAAATATAACACCACTGAATAAGAAAACAACTATCATTTTCTCAATTTCAACATTTCCCCTTCCTTACTCTCACCACACAACAGGATAAACTACCTAGAAATGCACACCTTTAAGAAAATCATAATTAAACTGTTTCAGATGAATACACCAACAAAGTGTGCTGTTAACAAACATCTGTATAACCTCATGATCCTCACATTTCTTTGTAATGACATTCATATCAGTCCTAGACCTCTAGCATCGACAAGCACAAACACCTCTCCAATGACCTCAGCAATGTATACACAACCCAAGCTTATAACTATTGCATTCCTCAACTGTGGCAGTCATAACACAAAATAAGACCAAGTCCAGCTTGGTTCTCATAAAATAATATAGTCATTTTTGCCACTACTGTATCCTATCTCAAGTTCCCCTCCTACTCTGTGTACTCACTCTTTACCAGTTACAACATTGTTTGCAAGATAATCCAAGACTTGTATTTGTGATGGTTTCTTGTTGTTTATAAAATCTTCTAGACATTGCAAAATCATTGCCACTTGTTGAACTGCTGTCAGGTATCACTGAAAGTTGCTATTTTTAAACCTGTCATTAAGAGAAAAGCACACATAACCATAGGTGTAGTCTACTCTTCCCTTCAGTATTTTACAGACTACCAAAACCTCATATAAGTTATCTCAAATCACACCCAGTCAATCAAGCACGCACACACATGCTAATCCTTGGAGACCTATATAGCAATTTCTTTGGCCATAAATATGATATTAGAGCCTAATATTTGGCCAGGCCTCTGTCAATTATTTAAATACAGTACCAGACAAAAAGGGATTACTAATCACAGTACTCTGATATCTTCATATCTGCCATCATCCATAGGAGATAGTCTGGATATTAGTGATCATTGTGCTATTACATTTACTAATTTCCTAAAGAAACCTAAACCTATACCAATGCTTTACATACTCCATTTCCATACTGTTACAAACTCACAACTTAAGTCTGCTATTAGAAATATCAGCTAGCCTGTACTTCACTCTGTCACCAGTGCTAATGAAGCTGCCACCTTCTTTATTGAATCCCTGTTTAATATAGAAAAACAGTTGTTTCCAAACAAATTTTAAAGTACTGAAAGCATTATCTCTCCCATAGCTTACTCTGCAATTCCAACAACTACTCAAACAAAAAATGGGGCCTAGAAAGTCTAGGAACAAGCACTCTCACCACACTTATCAAAACATTTACAAACTTTTATAAAATAAAGCAAAAAAAAACTATTAGAAGGACTAAAGACAGCAGTTCTGGAGAGAGATTAACTGCATTCCACTTTGAAATAAAATGTAGAGTATACTGTAAAACATAACCACAGCCAATGCATAGCAGCATTCATTGATTTTCTCCCAGCACACAGCCCAGTAATCGGACCAGAACCAGAATGAGTATAGCTTTACCTATCTCTTTTTACCTCAAAAGAAATCTAGAAAGAAACAATAACCCTGCAAGACTACTCTATCCTAATCCACCTGACTCTGATGATCTGTTCCAATGGATTCTAAAGAAATATGGAGACATTGTATTGCAACACATCGGCTACATCTTCTACCACTCAATCAATCAAGAATTATTCCCCTGACATGTGGAAAAGAGGAATAGTCACCCCTTTCCCTAACTCTACTAAGCCATCATCCAACCCTGACCATTAGCAAATCTCACTTCTACTATGCTTTGGTAAACTAGTAGAAAAAGCTGTCAGCACCCAATCCACTACTTTCTTTTTGCCTAATACAATTTGCTTTCCTCCCTTCAGCATAGATTCATAAAGCACAGATGAAGCCAAACAGCTCTGCACATTCTAGTCAGCAATGCACTTATTAAAAATAACAGAAGGCCCACTTACTGGTGCTCTATTTGCAGATTTTACCAACACCTTTGACTCAGTCAACTACACACTTTACCTAACTCCCTTTCCCTATACAGCTTTGTTTCCCCTACAATATGATGGTTAAACAGCTTCTGTTCCAGGAAAACTTTCTATATTAAATGCAATACATATTTTTATTTATCTCAACAACAAGTTACTGCTGGAGTCTAAAAAGGATGTGTCTTTGTACTTATAATCTTCAGCATCATTTTTAAGTCAAGTCATCAACCTAAAACCTTGTAATATAATTTTATATGTTGATGGCATTTCCTTTTAACACTCCCCCATCACCTATAATACTATTCTGTATGCACATCCAAACACTCTCTTCAAGCTGCAGCCTCGGCTGCATTGCAAGCAGCTGCACAGGAATTCTAAAAAGATTAAAGTAAATTCCCCTACAAAAACTAGGCAGAGTATCTCCAATCTCATTCTTCCATCCTTGTTACTCACAATGACTTAAATTAACCACATCTTTCAAATATATTGGGTAACAGTAAACTAGAGTTTAAATATGTTCTTACACCAATCACATCACCTCTGGTTGCCACCAAATATCACAGTTTCTCGGGTCTATGTCAGAACAAAGAAAAATCAAAATATCGAACGCTCACATGAGCAAATATTCAGGTATTCAAAATCACTATTCTGGGGGCTGCAGCCCCCACACCCCCCACTAAATATATATTCCTACTCTGAGATCACACTACAGTGAGGAAATGGCAAGTATCCCAATCTTCACTGTACTGCAATCCAAAAAAATGAATATCGAATACCTGCATTTTTGCTCATGTGAGCGCTCGAGATTTTAAGTTTTCGGCGATCTAAAGTAGACCCAGTTTCTCACACCTAAAAATATGTTTATTTATTTATTTGTTTGTTTGTAGTGTTTTCCTTTGAAAGCCTAACTGGTCTTTAGAACCCATTTTCAGTGACAGCTCAGGGAGAAAAGATATGCTAACATGCCGGAAGCCAATGTACTCAAACATACAATAATGTAAAAGAAAGATTCACTACAAGGTATGCTACAGACATGATTTTGCTATTTCAAATAAATAGAGAGAACCTTTGCTGCTGCCTGAAACAATATACCTTTCACATATTGATAGTTCTAAAGAGTGGAAAAAAGAAGTTATGTACCTACCATACGTTCCATGTTAGTTGTCCTTCATCTCGCCTTCCTTCTTGCTGGATGGGTTCGGAGCCAATCCTCGGCTCCGACTCAGCCACTTACTAAAGCTCAAGAGCTCTTTACTGGCTTGAGGCTACCCCTTATCACAGAATGCCCAGAGTCAGCTACCCAGATCTCGTTTGAGATAGCTCACTCTAGACATAATTATAGAAGATAATCCAATAATAAACCTGGATATACCCTTCTTTCTGTACGTCTCTCCCCCCATATACTTCTTCCATCTAAACCTATATTACATTTGACTAACTAATGACTCTAACATTCTACAAATTGTGTCCAACACTCTTCTACTAACTTTACCCTCCATCCCCCTTGTATTACCCCATATTGCTTTTTTCTCACATATGTCCTTCTTTCTAATAAATAATTGCCTCTTGCTTCACTACTCAACTGCCTCTCTCTCCTTCCTCCACTTTTAGGTATTTATTCCTACTACTCTACTTTACCCTCCATCCCCCTTGTATTACCCCCTATTGCTTTTTTCTCACACATGTTCTTCTTTCTAATAAACAATTGCCTCTTGCTTCACTACTCAACTGCCTCTCTCTCCTTCCTCCACTTTTAGGTATTTATTCCTACTACTCTGCATACTTTTCACTACCCATCTTTGTTAAAAAGCATGTTCTGTAGGAACTATCCTCAAGTCTCCTATACTCCACTTATTGTACTACATCTTTTTGCTTCATCTCACTGTATCATCTTACAATTTTGTTTAAAATATTATATAATACTAGGATTATTCATAACTGCATTTTATTGTACTTTTTATCATATTTTTATTGTATTTTTATTGTATCTTTGTAATTTCCGAGCGTTTCTCCCTGGGCCTCCACTGAAAACGGGCTCCTTGAGCCCAGTGATCCACCCAGATTATCAAACTGGAAATAAATAAATAAATAAATAAATTGTCATGATTTGGTTGAGAAGCAACTAATAACAAAACAAATTAGCCAGTGAAACCATTGATAAACTCCTCTCAATCCTTGTGGAAGGGGGAAGGAGGGAGGGACACAAAAAGGAAGGCGAGATGAAGGACAACTAACATGGAACGTTATGGTAGGTACATAACTTCTTTATGTTAAGTTGTCCAATCTCACCTTCATTCTTACTGGATGGGACAGTGTCCCTAGCACCTCAATCCTGAGTGGCTCATTGGAACAGACTCTTCAGAATCGTGGAACTAAAGGAAGCTCTGCCCCGGGAGACCAGATCTACCTTGTAATAAGAAATGAATGTATGAGGGTCTGCCCATGTAGCTGCTGCACAAATTGAATCTATGGGCAATCTAGATTAAAATGCTACCAAAATAGCCATTTTGACAATGTTACTTTAGTAACTGGAAGGCCTTGTTTGTTGTTAGCAAATGAAAGGAGCAACTAATCTGATTTTCTCATTTCTTTAATTCTATGGAGATAGAAACGCAGTTGTCTATGCACATCCAATTGATGTTATCTGTATTCTGCCTTTTTGGAATGATTAGGGAAAAATACAGGAAGTTCAATGGATTGATTCAAATTGTAGTCTGAACAAACTTTAGGAAGAAAAGATGGGTTAGTTCTCAGGGAAACCCTGTCTTTGTGAAAAACTAGGTATGGAGGGTGAACACATAGTGCATGAAGTTCTGAAACATGTCTGGCAGAAGTAATAGTGACCAAGAAAAAGTTTTCCAAGAGAGAAACTTCAAGGAACATGATGCTGCTGGTTCAAAGGGTGGCAGTATCAAGGAGGCAAGAACCAAATTGAGATCCCAAGGTGAAAGTGGCTCTTTCTCTGGGGGTCTAAGTAGAGATGTACCTCTAATGAAGGCCTTACAGAGTTTGTGAGACATTATGCTGGAGTTAGAAACTCCGACATGAAAATTTGAAATGGCAGCCAGTTGTACTCTGATAGCAGCAGCCGCTGCACCAGAATGAAACAGTTCTGCTAGGAAGTCCAAAATCTCATGTACAGGAGCTGTAAAAGGATCTAAATTCCTGGATTCTGCCCAGTAAGAGAATCTTTTCCATTTGCTAGCATAGACTTTCATTGTATTTGTCTTATGGGAGGAAACAATAATATCATGCACTGCTGGGGAAATATTGGGGAGCCTGGCTAGGACTGGAAGTGGAGTAACCAAGCTGTGAGCTTGAGAGATTGGAGGGATTGGTGTAGCCCACCTGATTGATGAATCAAGGGGTCTGGAAATGGGTCCAGAATCCAAGGCTGGGCTAGAAGATGGGGGTGAAGGAATTGAAACCAAATCTGTTGAGGCCAATAGGGGGCAATAAGGATCATTTTGAAACCTAACGATTTTGCTTTCTGAATGACTTTTGGAATTATGGGGAAGGGAGGAAATGCATAAAGGAGTCCCTGATGCCAGTCATAGACTAGGATGTCCCTGGGTGTCTGACCTGGAGGAGGAACAAGGAGAAGTAGCTGCTGCATTTGTTGTTGAGGGGAGAGGCAAAGAGGTTGCAGCAAGGCTGGCCCCATTTTCGGAAAATAAGTTCCACAATTTTGTGTTTCAGAGACCACTCGTGAGGCATGAGGATAGCCCTGCTGATATCCCTGCTGTGCCTGTCCGCCATTATGATGGATGTCCCAGGGACATGCGTTGCTAGCAGAAAATGTTGTGTGGAAATCACCCATTGCCACAGTCTGAGGGCCTCTCGGCACAATGGGTAAGACCTTGTTCCACCCTGCTTGTTGATGTACCAAACCACTGACATATTGTCCATCTGTATTGCAATAGTCCCGGCAGGGAAAGAGTCTTGAAGAGCTTGTAGCTCTAGGATCTCCACTCTCATCTCCAGGACATTGATGTGCAAGTGGTACTCATGAGGTTGCCAAGTGCCTTGGACTGTCTTCCTTAGATAATGCCCCCCCCCACCCTATCAGGGAAGCATACATGGTCACTGTGGCGACCGGATGGGGTTCTATGAAAGGTCTACCTTGAGAAGCTAGTAGGGAGACCATCCACCAGGAAAGGTGTCTTTTGCAAGATTCCGTAATTAGCATCATGTGAGACATGGGTAATTCTTGGAAGGACCATTTTGTGAAAAGAAGCCACTGAAGGATTCTCATGTGAAAGCATGCTAAGGGAACTAGAAGAATGGCTGCTGCCATGGACCCTAGAACTTGAAGAACATATTTGACTTGAATTCTTTTGCTCCTCAGGAGAAGTGACACCTGTTTTTGAATAATGGAAACTCTTTCCTGAGGCAATTTTACAATCATTTTTCTTGTGTTTAGTTCTGCTCCTATGTATGTATTAGATTGACAGGGCAACAAGGCAGATTTTTCAAAGTTTATTGTGATGCCTAGTTGAGCACAGGATGAGATGGTGTAATCTCATGCTTCTGTAAGTTGTTGCCTGGTGGTAGCAGTGAGGAGCCAGTCATCCAGATAAGGAAACACATGGAATCATTGACGTCTCAGGTGAGCCGTGACCACTGCCATGCATTTGGTGAACACCCTGGATGCTGTGGTGAGACCAAAGGGCAGAGCTCTGAATTGGTAATGACTGGACCCTAGCCAGAAGCGTAGAAATCTCCTCGACCGTCCGTCAATTATTATATGATAGTACATGTCCTGAAGATCTGTGGAGCACATCCAATTGTCCTGACCCAGAAAGGGGAGAATGGACTGCAGTGTTACCATCCGGAACTTTTTTTTTGTACAGATTTGTTTAACCTGCTGAGATCCAGAATTGGTCTCAAGTCTCCTGTCATTTTGGGCAATAAAAAGAATCTTGAGTATGTTCTGGATCCTACTTGGTCTGCAGGGACTTCTTGGATGGCTCTTTTTTCTAACAGTCTTGAAACTTCTGAGACTGCCTGATCCTTTAGATTGGGTAGAACATCTGGGATGGATTTTTTTGAAACAAAAGGGGGTTGATGAAAGGGAATCTTGTAACCTCCGGATGTAATGTCTAGTACCCATTTGTCTTTTGTAATATTTTGCCAGGCAGTTGGGTACAGTAAAAGCCTTCCACCAACTGCCTCCAGGGTTGAGCAGTCGGGCATCCCTTTAGGAATATTGATAGGGTTTGGAAGAGAATGTATCTCTGTCACCCTGATTTTGCGGACCCCCTTTGCCATGAGGGCAGCATCTGCCATTGTTATTTCCCCATCTGCCCCTGGGGGAAAATACACCACGTGCATCAGGCAAGGGTCCCTGGGATTTTTGAAACCACATCTTTCCACTCTTTTGACCTTTTGGGTATGGTCTGGTAGGAGTGGAAAAATGGACTCCAACATCAGAGAGCGTCTTGCCTTCCTGCTGGCACTTGGTAAGCGTGTCATTCACCCGAGGCCCAAATAGAGAGGAGCCACCAAAGGGGTTATTGGTGAAGGACACTCTGAAAGGTTCCACAATCTGACACAGCCACAGCCAAGAATGTCTCCTAAGAGATACTCCTGTTCCTGCAGCTCTACTCGCTCCATCGGCTGCATATGAAATAAGCCTCATGGAGGAGTTGACTTTTGAATTAAGAGTCGCAAGCTGGGTAGCTACCTTGGCTGAAGCTCTCTCAGCTGTAGGATTTTGTAGGGCATCTCCAAGATCTTTTAGGAGATCCCTCTGAAGCCTAGTAAAATGGGAAAGATAGTTCATGGACCTAAGGGAGAAGGTCACTGATGAAAACATTTGCTTCCCATATCTGTCCATCGTATGAGAGTTTTTATTTGGTAGATGGACAAATGAGGACTTTTCAGCTAATTCTCTCTTTATGGCTGCTGCTACCACTATGGCATCAACTGGGACACCTTAAGTTAAAAACTGTTTGTCTTGGGGAGCTGTGATGAATTTATTTGGTCTCCTTGGGACAGGTTCCATGGAATCTAGAGCTGACCAAGCCTTTTGAGACCCTACAGACATGAGTGGATCAAAAGGCAGAGACACCCATGAGGTGGAAGGTCGGGAGCCAAATGCGTCCAGGTATACAGACTCATCCTCATAGGCAGCTAGGGAAGTCCAGCTACGCCTCTGCCTGAGAATCTCAAGGATGTCTGAAAAAGAAACATCTTCAGAGGGGGACCTTGGGGACCCCTCTGATTCATCCAGGTCTGTATCTGAGATGACAGACTCAGGGGAGTCTAAGTTCTTCCTCTTGCACTTTTTCTTCTGGGGAGCCTGCTCAGAATGCTCTCGGGAGGCTTCAGAAAAAGAGGGTTCACCCAATGGGGTTTCCTGGGGCATAGGTTCCCTACGCTTTGGGGCTGGAAGAGGAGCAGAGGTTGTCACAGGCACCGAGGGGGATGGAGCCGATGGAACCAATAGTGGAGCCATCTGTGGGGACAGCAGTCACCGCATGACCTCAAAATCATCACGGTCTTGACACAAGGAGGGCACTAGCTCTGAAGAGACAGGAATACCACCCTGGTCTGAGGGCGATGGCTCCAAGGCTGATGTGGGAGCCGAGCTCAACTGAGCTGATGCTCCGAGAGGGAGAGCAGGGTAGGACAAGGGTCCGATGCCACTTCCCCCCTCTGAGCCAATGAGAGAGCTTCGTGCCCAGATACCTTAATGGGAGGAAGAATTGAGGTAATCGGAGCCAACGTCAGAGCCAATGAGGATGTCATCGGAGCCGAAGGAACCACTATCAGAGCGTCCATGGACTCCAGCTCCAAACTAAGTATAGTCAGAGGAGGAATCGAAACCAAAGCAGATGGAGCCGAAGCCTGTTGAGGTGGGATCGAAAGCATTTTAGCAAGGGCCTGTGCCTTAAGCAACCTACTGACCACTCTCTCCACATCCTGATCCGATAACCTCGAGGATCGAGAGGAGTGGGAAGATGAGCGATGACTGGACTTGCTTTGAAGTAATGGTGACTGTGGCACTGAGCGAATTGACTCCAAAGAAGGAGACCTAGCTCTTTTGTGGCTCTGAGATGGCTCCAAAGTAACAGTTGGAGCCGACGGAGGGGTAGTCTTGTCAATGCCAGCCAGCACTGACACACTTGGTTTGTCAAGCTCACAGCTCGGTTCCGAACATGGAGCCAACGGCTTGACTGGTTTCAAATGTTTCACTGGCTGAGATGCTTTAGCTGGAGAATCCATGGAGGATAAGCTTGTTTTTCCACTCCTGCAGGACCCTTGGACTAAAGGCATGACAAATAGCACAAGAGTCCTGCAGGTGCAGATCCCCCAAGCAATAAACACAACTAGTGTGCCCATCTGTCAGAGACAACTTCTGACAGCATGAGTCACACTTTTTAAAACCAGAGGTGTTAACTTCCTTAGACATTTTAGTAAAAGTCAAACTACTGTAGAAAATTTAAAAATTAATAAAGACCTTAAAAGAGAGCCTCTAACTTAAACAGCTGTTCTTAAGGGGAAGGGGAAGAACTCTCTAAGTTAAATGAGTTCAAGGAATAACAGAAGGCCTAGCGACTAAGGGGCGATGGCCAACACAGCACCAAAGTAAAGCACAAAGACCAACACTAAGGCCAAAGGCCTGTGTCTCGCACGTACTGCCAATGCATGTTATGTCATGGACACCCAAATAACAACATAACACACTCCACATAAGCCATATGCAAGGCCATGTGGACAAACCACAATAACATGTTTGCCATGTCCCACTGCATGAACTGTGGACCAACACCAAAACACAGCTGTGATGAGGTGATAACCTTTTGAAAAGTATCAGAGAATGTATGCATAATGTATTTTATTTTATTTTATTTATTTATTTATTTGGAAGCAGGACTGAAACTGCTGAACAAAATTTCAACATACTGATGTAATCTATCCTGCTTCATGCTCTGAAAGTCTCTATCCGGTTTGATGCTCTGATAATCCACATGAATCACACCGTATAATAAATTATCCTGTAAATTTGGTCACCTTTACTATTATAAATACCTACTTTATCTTATTATTACTTTCTGTATTTTAATATTCTTATTACTTCCTGTATTTTTAGTAATCTTTTTATTGTAAGCCTTTCATTTACTATGCAATGATATTGAGTTTTAATTTCTAAACTTTAAGATAAATTTTTAGTTGTTGCTAATGGAGCTTTTCTCCCCGGGCCTCTACTGAAAATGGAAATATATCCAGTTGGACTACCCCGGTTAATTAATGTAAAATAAAATAAAATAAATAAATAAAATAAAAATAAATAAGGGGGTTTACAATAAAATAAACTTACAAACTACTACCAAAGAAGAATTATATCAAATTCTAAGCACAAAATTTGAGTTTAAAAGAGCCAGTATTGATCGCAACCTCACAGCTAAAGCGGCAAAAGAGATCTGGGTAGCTGGCGCTAGGCATTCTGGGTAAGGCATTCTAACCAAAATCACTATTTTGCCATTATACTCAATGTCAGGCAGAAGACAACATGGCTAGTGAATAGTGGTTGCTAAGGGGGGAGGCTCAGTGTGGGGCCTTTAACTATGCATCAACAGGCAATCCTATGCAAATGAGGGGAATGATACTGAATCCCAGATCTCCCCTGCATGCTAGCCAGCACCCAACAGTGCAAGAACAGAAATAGCTTGGTGCAAGCCTAGAAGTTAGCTGACATCATGGGGGGGGGGTGTCAGGCATACTGTAAGCAGACTGGAGCCCTTTGGCTCAGGTTTGCCCTTAGCTTAGCAGAATTAAGCAAGGGTGTGTGTCTGAGGCTGCCTAGCACTCTTTACATTGCCTAAGTGGGTTTTAAAGGAAAAATAAAAGTAAACTAGGAAATAGTAGCTCTGTGCACATTTGAGCACTGTGTTTGCATGGTACACCACTGGGCTTAAACAGGAAGGCAATGGGAAGGGAAAACAGTAGTAGGAAGGTAATCAAGGAGAACTGGCATAGCTGGCAGTTGAAATGTATCAGAATCAGCCAATTACACAGGCAGCAGCCCAGCCCAGCCCAGAACACTACTATAAACTATGCAAACACCTTTCCCTCTGGTTTTCCCACATACTCTACACCACTGGTGTATACAAGCAGGGGAATTTTAAGAAACAAAAACAACAAAATGATAGGGGCTGCAATAGCTATCATACAACTACATGTGGAAGAGGCTGAGGGTGGTGAGGATGAGAATGCTGTTGACCAACCCACAGTGAGGAGATGGAGAAGAGTGTACAGACCCAGGGTGACCTACCAGGGGCTACATGAGCTGGAGCAAGTGTAGCACTATATGGTGGACAGGGACCTTCTACAGCAAATTGTTGAGCTGTGCCAGCCATGCCTCACACACAGAACTAACAGACGGAACCCATCCCAGTGGATACCAAGGTATGTGTAGGCCTAAGCTACAGGTACCTTCTAAAGGCCAACTGAGGATATCATGGGGATCTCACAGGCATCAGCATCCAGGGTACTCCACCAGTTCCTGGATGCCATGTCAGCACATGCCAGTGAGCATGAATATTTCCCCAAAAACTGTGAGGCGTTGGCCAGCAATATGCGTCTTTTCCATCAAATAGCAGAATACCCTGAGGTGGAGGGTGCTATAAACTCCATGCACATATGCATCAAATCACCACCCAGTTAGTGGGGTAGGGTCTACATCAACCACAAGGGCATCCACTCCATCAACTGCCAGGTCATGTGCAATGCCCAGGGCATTATAATGTGCCCTGGCTGCCCTGGAAGCTGTCACGATTCCCACATCTGGCATCTGACACAGCTGTACCAGAGATTTGCCAATGGGGACTTCCCTTATGGTCACCTGGTGGGGGATGCTGGTTACACAATGGAGCCATGGCTGATGACACCCATCATAAATGCACACACACCCAAACAAGAACTCCATAATGAGGCACACACACATACCAGAATTTAAATAGAGCACGTGTTTGGGATGCTCAAGTCATGGTTCCGGTGCCTGGAAACATCCGGTAGAGCCTTGCAGTACTCACCAGCTACATGTACTCAAATTGTCATCATATGTGCCATGCTACACAATATGATCTTGTGGAAACAGCTGCAGCAGGAGCAGCACAGGGCAGGGCCACACAGCCCCCACCATTGCCATAGCCTGCACAGGCACAGAGTGACTTAGAGGAGGAACAACCTGAGCCTGCCCCAGTAGGGAGAAGGAGGCATGCCCAGTATGCCCTGGCCTTGGCAAAGAGGCAAAGCATAGCACATACACTGACACAGGAGGGACCCAGGGAATGACACCTCTCTCTGACTCACACATACAGTAAAAGGGATGCCAAACATGACACTACCTGTGCTCAACCATGTGTAGGGAGTGTACTATGTGCATCTGACATAGGCAGCCCTCCAGCACCATCCTCAGTACTAGCACACCCACAATGTAAGTCACTGCCCTTACCAATTGCTGCATGGAGTAGTATGTATTGTTACCTGTATCTATGGTATGGATGTGAGCAAGCAAGGGAATTGGGTGACTGAATGGGATGCCAGCAGATAGTAGACACCTATAGTGGCAGCATGAGATCTGTAACAAATACTGGTGTCACCATAGTAGCCAGTATTACACATGGTGACAAAACCCACTGTAGGAAATGTGCTGGGCCACATGTGTGTCCATATGACACACATGCCAGTCAGGGAGGTTCACATACCCAACAACAGTCTCAGCCAGCAGGACAGGTGTAGACAAACACAAACAAAGGCTGCGCTAAGGCCTCTGAATGATGCCTATGGGTAACCCCCCCCCCCAGGCCTACACAGACAGACTAAATCAGGTCAGGCAGTGGCATATTAGTTCTGAAGAGTAGGAAGTCAGAAACTAATATGTAGGTCAATCAAACCTAAGACCTGTAGTATACTGATATGTCTCTAGTCAGCATGATAGGTTAGAAAACAGAATGAAATGGAGTACCTGATATACCAGTACAGTTATAGAAAATGTGTACAAGCGTCAGGTGTGCCCCCCAAATCCTATGTAGACATGTAGAAACGGTAAGGTGTGCCCCCCCAATCCTATGTAGACATGCAGTAACAGTCAGGTGTGCCCCCAATCCTATGTAGAAATGTAGTAACAGTCAGGTGTGCCCCCCCAATCCTGTGTAGCAATTTAGAAACAGTCAGGTGTGCCCCCCCAAATCCTATGTAGACATGCAGTAAAAGTCAAGTGCACCCCCAAATCCTATATAGAAAAGTAGAAATGGTCTGGTGTGCCCCCCCCCCAATCTGATGTACACACGTAACAGTCAGGTGTTCCCCCGCAAATCCTATGTAGAAATGTAGTAACAGTCAGGTGTGCTCTCCAATCCGATGTAGACATGTAGTAACATGTATGTGTAGGTATAATACCAGTGGAGCACAGATGCCCAGAGGTGGCCAAGGTAGCAGGATATATTGTAGCATTTGTACAATATGCAGATATGTGTGTGTTAGGTTGGTGTGTGTTTCATATTGTGTGAGAGTGGTCAGTATGTATGCATGTTGAGGTTTGACCTGGTGGTCATTGCCCACTACTGCTGATGACAGGGCCAAGTCCTCACAACTGCAGTGCCAAAGACAATTCCCCCAGCATAATACATGCTAGCAGTAAGCCATTGTAAACGTATGGTGGTAATATATGTCACCATCTGAAAGGTGGACATGTCATGGCTGTTGGGTTAAATATACAAGCAGTACACAGGGAAAAGTACCCCAGACATACAGTATATAATGTGTAAAAGTGAAATGGACACACCCTTGGAATTGTACATACAGGTACACATCATATTATTTGGTCCTGTAATAGGGAATACTGGTGTTGTCTGGCCAAACACTTGCAGATCACAAAGCTGATAGGACTGATGTATTGGGAAACAGCTGATATACCTGCACAAGCCAGCATAACTGGAATGTCCCATGTATATCTGTGAGTCAGATGCAAGCAGTGTCCATAGCACACATGCACCAAGCTCACCCAAACACCACCCACATGTACCTCTCTGGTCGTATCCCTGCTGTTGGGAATGGGTACAATATGACCCCCACCTGTGTATGGAAATAGCGAAAGAATGCAGCATGCAGTGCAGGTGTCCCATGCAGGTGTGTCCCTAGCTGTAAATAGCACCCTTCCAGAATCCACACCACCTGATCAATACTGATAGAAAGTATTGGCATTAACACCTGGACGTTGAAAATGTTCAACAAGGTGTACATGTACACCAAGGTACTGTAACTCAGATTGACAAAGTTATTAATAATGAATCAGGGGCATTTTCACAATGTTAGAGAATGGTTTGATCATGTACAAAGTAAAGGAGACTTTTTTAAAAAATTATTCCTGCCACCAAAATAAGTCTAAAGGTGCAGGTCGTTCTTTTACAGTGTCTTCTTTAAAGGATGGAATTAGGGATTTGGAAAACAAATTGTATAAAATAAAATGTGTCAATATTGACATTGCATATTTAGAAGAATGTTTAACAAAAAAAGTTGTCCCACAAGGGTTACATGTTTGTAAATACCCTGAGGGTTTTACTTATGATTTGGACATGCTTAATGAATTTAATAGTATGCTTGATGAATGTGGTTTTAAAATTTTAAAGCTGATGGTAAAATTTGCTAAAATGAAGGTGGATATGATGTTAAAGGAAGCAGAAAAATTGGATGAAGCCATCAGAAAGGATTTGTTATTTGAATTTAATAAAGTTATGACAACAGTTTTTATAGGATTGAAAGAAAATGTGAAGAAATATATGAGAGAGAAAAAGAAAACTAGAAAGGGATTTGAAACAATACAGTGAAAATAGGGCTTATGTGTTTAAAGGGAGAATTTTTAGGAACAGTTCATACAAACAATCTGATCCTACAGCTGTAAGGGACTTGACTAAATCTAAAACAGTTGAACAACCTAAAATAGGTGAAAAATTTGTCAACAATAGACAAATTACTGTGGATGTTTTGCACCATAATCCAACCACCCCAGTGATTAATATTTCCACACCCAACCCCACCACTGTGGATGCTGACAAAGATGTGGTAGTTACTACCGACACGGCTGAGGGAGGGGAAGAAATAGAGTTGAATGAACAGGATTTTTCTGGGGGAAAGGGAAGAGGAAGGAACCAAGTGAAAACAAAAAAGAAAGGAAAAGTGTAATGATTAACTTGGACAATAAAGTAAATAGGGAAATAGTTATTGATTCTGACAAAGTGACCTATTCCTACAATGGTTTTAAAAATGTTAACCTAAGTGGGATTGAGATTAATGAAGAACATTTCCACCTTTTTGAAAAAGGTTTTAAATTTGTTCCAACAGTTAGATTTGGTGTTTGTGATACTCCCATAGAGTTAAAACTGTACACTAGAAAATTAAATTTTGCATTAATGTTTGAACAGACTAATGGCTATGATACACCTAGCTTTAGAAAGGCTAGTACATTTAACCCTCCTCTCCACCCGGCTTTACAGGTGTTTCAAGAGACATGTGCATCAGATTTATACAAACTGAGTGTTGATAAAAAAATTAAGAAAATGTTTTTGTTTAAGGCTAATTTGACCACAAGGGAAAAACATATCTTGGAGGAGTTACTCAATGACAGGGGGATTCGAATTATGAAACCCGATAAGGGGGGCGGTATGGTCTTGGTTAACACCTTTGATTATTCTAGTAAAAATTTGAACATCCTGGGGGGCGTTGATGTTTACATTTCAGTTTCTATGAATGAGATCAACATCTCTTACAGCAAAATAGATCTAGCCATAGAAGAATTTATCATGGAAGGTAGACTGGATGAAAAGATTGGTATTATGTTGACCATTAAGAAACCAAGACTAGAGACTTTCTTTGGAATTCCAAAGATCCATAAAAGTACAACTGACCCTCCATATAGGACAATTGTATCAGGGAAGGGGTCTAAAACATATGCTATTGCATCTTTTTTGGAACATACACTTAAACACATCCCTGATCAGTATGAGCACATGTTGAAGGATTCTTGGGATTTTTTACGTGGTTTGACACTGCAGTCTTATGAAGGTGAGGTGTACTTTTTAACCATTGATGTGGTTGATCTATTCACCTGTATTCCAACTGATGAGGGTTTAGATTACTTTTAGCTACTTTTGAAGGACATAAAGTCTACCTTGAGCTTTGATATTGACTTGTTGATAGAACTAATGAGAACTGTGTTGGAGAACAATTTTGAGGGGAAACTTTCAAGCAGTTTAGAGGCGTAGCTATGGGGGCAGCTTGTGCCCCCATCTACGCTAATCTTGTCCTTTTACAATGGAAGTTGCAGCATTTGTTTCTTTCAGATTTTTACAACAACATCAAATTATACCGAAGCTTCTTGGACAATTTGTTTATTATTTGGGAAGGACCAGCGAACACTATTGTGGAGTTTGTTGAGTTTTTAAATTCCACCATTGGATTCTTAAAATTTACATTTAACTATGACCAGGATGGAATTGATTATTTAGATGTGAGGTTAGATAAAACTAATGGGGGACTAAAATCAAGAATTTATAGGAAAAATACTTTCAGTAATTCCTCCCTCCCCTACAGCAGTGACCACCCCTGGAAACAAAAAAGGAGTATAGTCAAGGGCCAAATGGTCAGAGCTGCCAGAATGACATCAGAGTGGGATGATTTTTTAGTGGAAATTGATTATATTTCTGATTTGTTTAGTTCAAGGGGTTACCCTGATATGTTAATAAAGGAAGTGTCGTAAGAAATTATAAATGGTCGTGCGACTAGATATTCTCCTATTTTGGGGAAACCATTGGAAACTATAAAAGGTCATGAAGTGGATAGTGAACAAGCTTTTAAAAGAGCTATGGTTCTTCAACACAGTAACATTACAAGGGAAGTTAAGGATCTTATTCAGAGAAACTGGAAGATGTTAAAGCACAATAAGGACTTAGTACACAAAGTAGGTGATCAACCTAACTTTGTTTATAAAACAAGAACAAATCTGAAAAAGGTGTTCAAAAATAACAATTATAGACGTACAACTACTCTGGATAAGGGAACTAGTAGGTGTGGTAGGTGTGGGTATTGTAGGTATATTTTGGATGAAGTACCCATCACCTTAAAAAATTATGGCAACAGTAGGATTTATTTAAAGAAGTGTAACTGTCATACTAAGGGTATTGTGTACTTAGCCCTGTGTAGAGACTGTCCTAGTTTCTACATAGGGAAGTCAGAGAGAGCATTGAATAAACAAATTTATGAACATTTATACAACATAAAAAAGGGAATATTAATAATGCATTAAGTAAACATTTAAAAATGGAGCCTAAACACACTGGCTTTCGTTTTGGGATTCTTGAACAAGTACCTATTGACCCTAAAGCGGGAGACTGGGAGAATTGGCTATGGTGTAGGGAGACATATTGGCAAATTAGATTGAATGCCACCCACCCCCAGGACTAAATGAGCATATTTCTATTAAGCCTTATTTGATTAAAAAAGCAGCAGATTTATCAAAATAATTATTTAAAATAACCACTGAAACAATTATTAAAGTAATATTTTGATTGTATTGTTTAACATAATTTTAAAGTATTTTAAATCTTTGACATCCTTTTCTTCTTTTTTTAGATAGAACTGTTATTTTGTGTTATTTTAACACTACTTTGATTCAAAGTTTTATCAAGATTTTTATTAATGTTTGGTGAACAAAGTGAATTTATTTGTGTTTTTAAACTTGACAATTGTAAAAATATGCATGGTTACTTTAAATTTAGGTTAGATTGGTTTTTTGGCGCCTTTTTCAAAATGAAGTTATTTAAAGATGGCTGATTAAACAGTTACACTGTTTTTATACTTGAAAAAGCCCTACAATTGAGCTAGGGTGAAAGCGATTGTGGAATTTATACAATAAATGTTTTATGGACTTGCAACCTGTGTGCTGACATGATCGATCTCAGGGGAATATACTATATGGTGGTCTGGGACTGTAGGACTGACAGAATGCAACGGCTTGCCACAGCTGGCCTGCATCACCACCAAATGGCCTACAGGCCTCTGCCAAAGGCCTGTGTCTCGCACGTACTGCCAGTGCATGTTATGTCATGGACACACAAATAACAGAACACACTCCACATAAGCCATATGCAAGGCCATGTGGACAAACCACAGTAACATGTCTGCCATGTCCCACTGCATGAACTGTGGACCAACACCAAAATACAGATGTGATGAGGTGATAACCTTTTGAAAAGTATCAGAGAATGTATGCATAATGTATTTTATTTTATTTTATTTTATTTTATTTATTTATTTATTTGGAAGCAGGACTGAAACTGCTGAACAAAATTTCAACATACTGATGTAATCTATCCTGCTTCATGCTCTGAAAGTCTCTATCCGGTTTGATGCACTGATAGTCCACATGAATCACAGCATATAAAAAATTATCCTGTAAATATGGTCACCTTTACTATTATAAATACCTACTTTATCTTATTATTACTTTCTGTATTTTTAGTATTCTTATTACTTCCTGTATTTTTAGTAATCTTTTTATTGTAAGCCTTTCATTTACTATGTAATAATATTGAGTTTTAATTTCTAAACTTTTAAGTTAAATTTTTAGTTGTTGCTAATGGAGCTTTTCTCCCCGGGCCTCTACTGAAAATGGAAATATATCCAGTTGGACTAGCCTGGTTAACAAATGTAAAATAAAATAAAATAAATAAATAAAATAAAAATAAAATAAGGGGGGTTACAATAAAAGAAACTTACAAAGTACTACCAAAGAAGAATTATATCAAATTCTAAGCACAAAATTTGAGATTAAAAGAGACAAAAATTATACTAAGCCTGAGCCAGTATTGATCGCAACCTCACAGCTAAAGCGGCAAAAGAGATCTGGGTAGCTGGCGCTAGGCATTCTGGGATAAGGGGTAGCCTCGAGCCAGTAAACAGCTCTCGAGCTATAGTAATTGGCCGAGGATTGGCACCGAACCCATCCAGCAAGAACAAAGGCGAGATTGGACAACTTAACATCTTACATTACTGCAGTATAACTGGAGATAAGCATTTTGGGAAGAAAAAGAGACACATGAGAATTATTGTGCATTATTGTGCATTGATAACAGTTCATAAACATTGGGAAAGTCGAAGCCCACAGATAAGACAACTGAGAAAGAGTATATATTAACATAAATACATGAAGTGGAAGGAATGTAGAACATTTGAAGCAAAGAAAACAGCTAAGAGATGAATAATCTAAGAAAAAGAATTTGCTATTTTTTATTCATTTCTGAGAAAGTTTTTGCAGACAAAAGTCCTAAACTAACTGTAGGATTTATTAAAACTACACATGATCAGCTTTTTGTGTACAATGAGCAGCACTGCTAATCGAAATTGCAAGACTGCAAAGCAGCTCTAATCATCAAGGAACTCCTTCTTGAGCTCAAGACAACTGCTAGTGGCCATGCTGAGGTAATGCAGGGCTTGTGTAGACAGCATAAACAAAACAATGTACAGAAGGCAAAGTTCATTAAATGAGTATGTGTACAGAGCACAACAGATAGGGCAACTTGGAAGATTTTAAAGACAGGGAAGCTTAACAACACGAGTGTACAAGTAGGATGAATACAGTTGTAAATGGCATTAAATGAATTAGCATACAGATGGGAAATTTACTGGCATTGTCACATACGTTGGTAAAACAAAAACACAGACCAATAAAATTTTCATAATGAAGACATTTTAAAGATAAATTAATAGTAGATTACAGATTCAAAAATATCTCAGAAGAGATGTAATAACACTGCAGATATAGGACTGTCATGAAAATATACTGAGATGGATACCTGGGAAGGCACAAGTAAGTCGCAGGCAGTTCAGTAACATCTGTTGTGTGTGTGTATATGAATGTCACTGTATACCTGTGGACATAATTAAGAAGACCATTCATGATAGTTAGCCCCTAGGAGAAGTAATCACAGCTCAGGTGTGCCTGATGTCAATATCGTGTAATGACTTCTGCTTGCAATGTTTCAGTTTATTGTATGTGATAGGAGTACAATGCAGTTGTAGCTGTGTAATGTATTATGTATGTACTTTCTTCTGCTGCCAGATATACATAGTTAATGCAGTCTGACTATGTACACCTCTGAAGGCAGTATACTCTCATATTGTAAGTCAAAATCTCTCCTAAAATGATCATTGAGCAGCATATCCCTAATACCTGAAATCACAAAATGCAACACACTTTACAAACAGGTGCATTAAGTGAACTGAAGAAACTGCTAGAGGTTACATACAACAGATGTACACCAGCCTATACCAATGGTGGTATTTTCCACGCATTGACCACTACCTCCATTATGTATCCCTCAGCAGAGCCATGCTGCAGAAGTCAAATTCTCAGACATTTTGCCACAAAACAACAAGCGTCAATAACTATTCCACATCATTGATTACTTACAGTGCTTTGTGCTAAATGTCACACAATGGAATACGTCATTATACTGGGCATGGCCATATAAAAGAGAAGCGTTTAATTGATGAATATCACTTAACAATCCAAAAACATAACAAAATATCATAATCTAGATCCTGTGATACTTTGTGTCCACTATGTAGCATGTCACACATCTGGATCGGTTGAATAAGCCATTCTTGCCTGTGACCGCTATACTCTGAATATAATAATAAAAGGCATACATTACTAGATTTGAATATATGCAATATAGATCAAGTTCCTTTTGACCTGTGCACGGAATGATGATACCACACAAGAATTCATATTACAGCTGTCAAACAACACATACTTGAAGGGATAATTGGAGCATTGTGCATGAATGCATATGACTTCCATTAAAAGGCGTCAGAAATCACACACGTTATGGTCTGACTTAAGCATTGTTTTTGAATGTTCGTGTATCTCCTAAACTGTAGTTTGAGTGATCAAAATATTTAAGCTATGTCAGTGTTCACACAACCATATAACCACCTGTGGGGTAAACCTGACTTGTCTGACAATGATGTCATATATACATACATTACTCACACATGCCAGATATGAATACCTGATCATCTAGGTGCACTTTGTATGGTACTGTGTATTAGTTGCTCATACCACAGGAGAATTCTTACAACAAGTTTGTGAAAGAGAACATTTGAAGTGATGACATCTCAATTGTGTTACAAAGCAGATGATTGTCTTAAAACAGTGAAATAATTGGGGTACCCTCTACCCTTGTATATGTTTCTCCTGAGTGAAAGTGTAAACACCAGATCTGTTGACTAAGCTAGTTCTACCTACCAAGAGTCCCCCACAACACACACATACACTTATTATAGTTATCCTTGCTAGATGTGTACACCTGCCTATTTAAGTTAGCAGTCTAGAGAACAGTGTATCATCTGCTGGCACCATAAGAACAATGCAGCTATAAATGTTGGACAGCACATATAGTTTACATATCATAGGTTTGGTTGAATGGGTAATGGGTTCTGACAGACAGACAAAGCAACAATGTGTTGATCACAGCTCACTATATACTATAACAATAACCCTTGCATCACTTCAGTTATAGAAATCAATATGTCATGAATGATATCTCTGTGTGTCCCACTGAGATGTATTGTGCAGTTATAAAATGATTGATGCTTGCAGATGTCAACCCGTGAAGTGCAACTCATAGTACTACTGAATGTTTATCTCAAAATCCTTACAATAAATTATTGATTTACTTTGGGGATCATTAACAAGACTTTGTGATATGTGTACATTGTGCAAGGCAGCTAGAAGCCATGCATGCAAAATACATAACACTGCACGCATTAATACTACTCTGCAAATATGTGCCCGATGGTACCAACCACTTCACTGGAGCACCTTTGAAAGGGTAATGTGCTTCAATGCAAACGGCATTTACACTATGTTGTAACTAAATAGTATTACAGTGAACTCCTCATAACCTGACTACAATAAGCTAATACATCATACACAAGTGGTTTAAGCCACTGGCATTACTTTCTTTCTTTCAAAATAATTTACTGAAGCCCACTGATGGCCAGCTCATTTACATGATGGCTGGCAAAGTATTAGTGCATGCATAATTATTTTTTGAGATTTTAACTTAGAATGGGAAGTAGCAGTGGTTTATAGAGCTCCATGCCAAGCGTCTTGAAAAATATATACGTAAAGAGTGCAGGTATATAGACATTTCAGTTTCTGAGCCATTTCAGACCAAGTGTGCTGTGTTGTCTTGCATGTCATCATTACATATCGTGTTCATTAAATGGAGCATTCAGGGGCATATACCTCTCCCCTTTTCAAGATTTTTGCTGAATATCCAAATTTATACATCATAATTTTGTTGTGTTTCTCACAGAATTTGTAGTTTTATAGCAAATCATTGCAAACTGAAGTCACTATATAACAACGTACATTTATGGGTCAGACTTCATTTCATGTGGAAAAATGCATGCTAATGTCAAACTTACTGTTTTAGCAACTTTCTATGTTTCTAAGAGCAGTAATAATAATCTGTTACTAATTTTCAGACTTTGTTCCCCCATTACTTCAGGGCTTGTCCAAATTTCTTCCACTTGGAAATTTATGAGCAGAGATGGGATACTGGTACACTAAATAAAGGAATAAGTAGGATGCTGGTAGTGAACCAGCACATCTATCCAGAACTGCAAAACAGAAAATGTTATAATAAAGAAAACCTTTAGTAATATTTGTTATACTGCTGTATCTGAACATGTGCTAATCTATATAAACATTCTCTAGACCTGAGCATTATCTGAGAAAACTACAAAATAAGTCTTCTTTTATGTAGTAAAACTTACATATTTGAAGGGGCAATAAGAAAAGAGTGAAGCAAGACACTATGTTTGCATCAGACTTCGTATGAATAATAGTTTCATAGTTTCATAGTATAGTACTAGGCAGTCTGCCCTGGGGCATTTATAAGCCTAGCCATAGTGATGTGGCTTTTGCCACCCCATGAAGTGGTACAAAAATGTACAGAATAAATCTAGAATACTGTGCCTCTGTCTAGTAGTGACACAGTGAAGGTCCCCTTATATAATAGAATTAGTTTACTGTGCCCCTGTCTAGCAGTGACACAGATGTGACCCCTGGGGTAAACTTACGATCTCCCATCCACTCATCAAGATTTCTCTTGAAGAGAGTCAGTGAGGGGCTCTGCCTAATACGAACTGGGATCCTGTTCCAAAGCATGGGAAGCCTCTGGGTTATGAATCTATCCCTCCAGCATGTCCTATTCATACTTGTGCCGAGGTTTAAGTCTTTAGCTCTCATGGTCCTGATGGATTTGGATTTTTGAGGTGGAGCATGTCCATCAGATCCTGATTGGACATGGCCTTGTACGTCAGGCAGAGATCACCTCTGAGCAGGCGGTATGCTACTGAATAGAGCTGAAGTTTCTTTAGTCTGGCAGAATAAGACATATGTTGGAGACCCTTGATCCTTTTGGTGAGGTACTTTTGTGGTCTCTCCAGCTGTTGCAAGTGCGGGTGAGGTACATACCAAATGGGGCATTGTACTCAATCATGGGTCTGATGAGGGAGGAATATAGGGGTACAATGATATCCTTGGATCTGGATGTGAAACCCTTCATGATGAGGTGTGCAAGGTAGAATGTTTTTCTAACCACTTTGGCAACGTGGGTGTCAAATGAGAGGTCGTTGTCTACTTGGGTCCCTAGGTCTCTGATTACTTTTTCCGTACTCAGTGGGTTGCTGTCTATGTGATAATTTGTGGGTACTTTGTTTTTTCCAAAAGGGATGACTATACATTTTTTGGCATTTAGTTTAAGGCCGTGACTACAGCACCAGTTGTCCGTTTCAGTGAGGCCTTTTTGTAGGATGTGTGTATCTGCTGGTGTATCGACTATGGCACCTAGTTTGCAGTCATCTGCAAACTTTGTCAGCCACAGCCCTCCCATGTTTGCTTTAACATCTGAGAAATAAATGCCGAACAAGAGGGGTCCCAGGACAGATCCCTGTGGGACACCACTTGTGACTGGCTTTGAGTCTGACATTGCTCCAGTGATTTTAACTTTATGGGTTCTGTCCTTTAGCCAGTTTGCAACCCATCTAGTGACATAAGGGTTTACTTTTAAGCTGTTTAGCTTATCTATGATGCCTGAGTGGGGTATTGTGTCGAAGGCCTTAGCAAAGTCCAGGTATGCTGTATGGACTGCTTTGCCCTCATCAATGGCTCTAGTGACTGTTTTGAAAAAGTCAACCAGGTTTAAAAGGCAGGATCTGCCCTTTACAAAGCTGAACTGGGTGGGGTCAAGCATCTGTAGGTCCCCTATGTCTCCGTTTATGAGTTCCATAATGATTCTTTCCATAGCTTCGCAGACCAGGCTAGTCAAGCTTATGGGCCGGTAGTTTCCAGGGTCTGTAGAGGCACCCCCCTTGTGGAGTGGGACCACTGTTGCTGTACGCCAGTGTTCAGGTACATATCCTGAAGTAAGACTAAGGTTAAATAGCATTTTTATGTGTGGGTTTAGCTCCTCTTGGAGTTCACGTAACACGTACCCCGGGATACCGTCAGGTCCCATTGATGCTGTGTTTTTTGCTTTGTTTAGGGTGGTTCTCACTTGGACATCAGAGATGACAGGGAGATTACATTCAGCTGGGATAAGTATTTCTTCTTTTGGGGGTGAAGGAGGCGAGAAATTTGCACTGAATCTGTCAGCCAGAATGTTAGCAATATCTGTGGGTTCAGTGTATTTTTTGTTGTTGTGAACCAACTCTGAGCATATCTGAGGGTTTCCGCCCAGGTTTCTAACATAGCTGAAGAAGGCTTTGTGGTTATCTTTAGTGTTCTTAGTGATTTTTCTCTCAAAGTTTGCCTTGGATGTTTTTATGAGAGAACGTAGTTTTCTGCTAATGTTGATCAGAGATGTCTTCCCTTCATGGGATTTCGCTCTGACGTGCAGTAGCTTCCTTCTTTTGTTATACAATTTGTTTATGGCTGAGGTCCACCAGACAGGACACTTACATTTGGTGGAGAGGGACTTGGATTTGTTTGGGATTGCATGATCCATGCATTCTTGGAGATGTCCATAGAAAGCATTCGTGAAGGATTCGGCATTGTGGGATGTGGTATCCACTGGCACAGTGGGCTTAAAGGATACCATCTCAGTCTTAAGAAGAGTGAAGTCTGCTTTTGAGAAGTTTTCACTGTGGTCTTTTGTGCTGGGGGTGGAGGTGGGATATGTATATCCAGGGTGATTAGTTTGTGGTCAGATCTCACTAATGAGGGGTATACTTCCGGTGTGGAGCATTTTGTCCCCATGTTTGTGATGATCAGGTCTAGTATATTATCTCCCTAGTGGGAGAGGTGACTAGTTGTTCCAGTGCATTTGAATTTATGAATTCCAGGAACCTTTGGGCTAGGGTATTAGGGCTAGTATAATGTACCCAATCTATGTTTGGGTAGTTGAAGTCTCCCAGTATGATGGTATTTTGTGATACATTCATATCCTCCAATGTCTTCAGGAAGGCTGAGTGGGGTTCTTGAGATTGGGAGGGTGGTCTGTAACATGCTACCAGTTGTATAGCAGCTTTGCCTATGGTTAGTTGCACCTGTATGGTCTCTGATGCTTCATGTGTTGCTACTAACCTGGAGGTGTGGGTGTCCTTTATGAATATGGACACTCCCCCTCCCTTTGTGGTTCGGCCCGGGTTTTGGGGCCAAAAAGCATGATACGAGGTATAGCCTGGTAGCGCTGGGGTGCTCTCAGGAGCCTTGAACCAGGTTTCAGTTACTGCACAGATGTCGATGTTCTCCATGCTGAGGAGTGCATCAAGTGCCTGCATCTTGAGATTTAGACTTCTGGCGTTGAGCAGCATTACCCTTAGTTTTTTTCCATGTTTGTTAAGGAGGTGGGTTTGTCTTTTGAGCCTTGCCTAAAAAAGGCACTATGGGGGTGGCAAGAGCCTTAGCCAATATCCGGAAGCCCAGTGGTGACAGGTGTAAGCCATCCCTTGCGAAGCAGCGTGGCTTGTCCAACATATCATCCCAGGCAGACAGACATTGGATCCCCTTAGAATGACACCAGTACTTGAGCCAATTGTTAAAGCTGATCATCTTGTCTTTGTATTGTGGTATCATTCTTGGTGAGGGCAAGATGCTGCTCAGGGTCAGGGTCATACCAGCCTGGGCTACATAATCGGACAGCTCCTCTATGTCTCTTTTCATGTAGTCCAGGCAATTTGAAACCTCCTATATGGTGTTCCTTAAATCCTAGAACCTGTTTTATGCATAGAAGAATAATTGTCTTCTCAGAGTGCTATCAGTATTGCTTTCTGTCATGCAGTGGAGGTAAGCTCAGTAATGCAAAGAGTATTATATTCATGTGGCTAGGGTGAAATCTTCAATTTTTGCCACAGGACATGAACTGCCAGTTACTCTCCATTTGAATTGCTGTGCAATACCACACATCATGCAAATGCTGAGGCTAGGAGTAGGAAGTTTGTTTTATGGCCAACTTCTGGTCATGTGTGTGGTGTGTGAAGCTGTTTTGAATAATACCCATTTGTTAACCAAGTAGTTTCACTTAACACAGTCCTTTTTTATGGTTGACCAGGGAGCAGTATCTGGTTAAATAACTTGCTCATCATCACAATGTAGACAAATGAAGGCCAATGAAATCAAACCCTGTACCACAGGAACTACAGCTGCCAGCCTTTACAGTCTGCACCAACTGACAGTAGACTTTTTTACCAGTTTAAAGGATAAAAAGGAGTTGATAAGGCAGTGGTAAAATGGGGTGCAAGCAAAGGGTAGGGCACCGGGGGAAGAATAAGGGAATGTGTAGTATGGAGATGGGAGAAATCCGTAGCTAACCACTTCTTTACCAGCTAACAGTATATTTGTACAAATTATTTGATTCATTTGTATGGTCACAACATCAAGGGTGTGTGTGACCACAACTTAATAATGCTGAGGGGCCAATTTGACCAAATCAAGTGTATCAAACACACACATTTGCAAACTGGAGAGCGATGTATGGGGCATAGTTTTTTTTTTTGTAGGACATGATCCCTTTTCATTTTTCTTTTATTTTGAGAGAGAGAGCGATCCTTGGGAAGGTAATTAGGAATAAAGACAGGAAGGAAGAGTAAGTTAGGTAGCAAGTGCAGACATATAAGACAGACAAGGATGGTGATGAACCCTAAAGGTTTTGGGACACCAAATGTTGGTGAAAGATAGAGGACTGAAGCTGTATCCTCATCTTGCATGATATCTTTCATTACAGGGAAAAAAAGGTATAGGGTAGGGGAGAGACAACACTGGAAAAAATTCATAAATGATATGCAGTTGTAATATATCCCGGTATATGCATATCTCCACATAGCTATTTAGGTTTGTCACATCCACATATGACTGTGAATCCATACATGTGTGTTAAAGTACATATTAATCTCATCAATATTATCAACACTATGCAATTACTATGGGTACTGAATATATGCTTTATATATTGCAATCATAAAATGCCTGAAATGAGTGAATTGCTTTTCTAAGTTATTGATTGCATAATAATAAACTTTTAAGTAATACAGAATATTTGCTGTTGCTTAGACTTGAACCCACAAACATCAACATTTACTGAAACATTGGCTGATACAGGCTGCAAGAGCTATTCAAGCAGGTATATATGGTTTGCATACATAGAGAGTATGCATACTCATGTTTGACTGTGTCAAGCAATTATGGACATATGTCCATAGAGTTGATAAAAATGAGTTCAAAAACATTACTATTATGAAATGATTATCAGTTATACCAGAGCCATACTTACCCCATGTCTCAGAGGTGCTGTAGTCTCTTCTTATGTACCTCCCTATTCCCTTCTATCTTTGCCAAAGCTGCCCAACATAAAATAAATAAATAAATAAATAATGAACTCCTTTTTTGTGTTGGCAAGTCACAGTATTGTACTTTCTGGTAATAGCCCCTTGTATTTACTCAACTCAGGTGGACTGCCGTCCTAACATATTATCCCTATTGGCTAAGGTGGTCCTGTTTGCACCTTTTTAGTCACTAAAATTCACCAGTGATTGGGAAGCCAGTTGCTGCATATGTCAGCCTTGTACTGTGTCCTTGTATAGTGTTTCTGCAACAGCTGCCAGATGAAGCATTTAACATGGAGTCCAAGAAAAATCTTGGACTTCTCATGATACCACAACCTTCTAAATGCAACACTACCCTCACTGCAACTGACCATGTCAGGGAATTGGTTTTGACTTGTTTGCATCGCTATACAAGCTAGACTACTACAGTTGTGTAACAGAAAACACAAAATGGAAAGGAATGAAATGTGGCCATAATTTCTTCAGTGTCCAATTTAGGTAAGAAACACAGCAGTAAGACTTGGTCCTGTGTGCTAGTCAGTATATTTAGAAATGCACCACAGCAACTATAGCAAATAATGTTTAATGATGATATCTTTGTTTCATTTCAAGTGGTATATTGACACCTCTGGTTATGACTTCTAGGATGGCTGATAGCATTCACAAGAATATCGTCACAAAGAAATATGAACTAAGAATCTTCATAATTAATTTGCTTTCATTCATTGTTGTCCTTACATAAATTTTAAGTACAAAAAATTGCCTTAGAGGCAAATAAAATGTTAAAAATTAAGTGATGATAACAACTTGGAAATAGAACCAAAGATAAAAACTAACCCGACCTTCTTAATTCTGTGTATTAACAGATAATAGCAGAGGAAGACTAGCAGTCCCATGGTATAAACAGAAGTATACAATTCTATAAAGGACTGAATACACTCGTACATTTGACAATCCTGTAATTGTTGCACTTGAGGTTTTCATTTATTGGAGGAATATTTTAAAGCACATCTGTATGACAGATTTATATTTTGAATGCTTTAAGTTGCAACAAGTACTGCCTAAGTTTCCAAAGTCTGATAGATTATATTTGAATGCTTTAAGTTGCAAAGAGTACTGTCTAACTTTGCAAAGTTGTACTTATGTAATGAACATATGAACAGTTGTTATTGCAGTGCTACTTTAGTCTATTTAATTGGTTTATGGCTACATTCTGAGGATGTTGAGACATGTCTGACTTGTGAAGCTTATGTGGGATATTGTTGCATTAAGAAACTGCTCTCTACTTATGCTGTTCTCTCTGCCTAGTAGTTGTATAGTAAACTATTCTGCTATGCCCCTGGCATCAGTATTCGTTCCATTCTTTACATATGTTATTGCTATTTTTTTTTTTGGGGGGGGGGCTATATGGCAGTTGTATAGACCTTGCATTGATATATTGTGGAATGTTTTTACGTTTTAAACAGTGATGACTGCATACTGATTTTTTTTCACTCCTGACATGCCCACATTTTAGTTTATTTGATGTAAACATCGGCAAAGTTCTCCTTTTATTTAAAACTACTGTAAAAAAAATTACAGATATATGGAGACAGACATCCACTCACAGCTCAGAGAGTAAAATGTCCTCACTACCACTGACAGAAGATATTTAATTTTTATGAGCCTCAGTAACAATACACAAGCACCTTACCAGGGCCTTAAACAGCTAACAGTGAGGACTTAGCTGGGCTGTGTAGGTTATTTTAGTCTCAAACTATATAGCTTGCTGTGTGTTATATAATGATGGAGCCCTGATTTCAGCTTCAGGATCAGGGATAGTCTGTATACATGTCAATACCCTGGAGTAGGTTGCCAGGAGGATGGGATTGGGAGAATGTGGTTCACTCATCATCTGTCCTGTTTGAAAGGTAATGTTTCACACTTGTTGAGAAGCTACTTCACAGAGTTGTTTATGTATTGCAAGACAGGTAATCAGGCTTGGGTACTTGGCCTGCAAAAAAAGCACTTCCCTTTCTAGTTGGTGTTGCAGCATGTGTGATAACACCAAAGATAAGACCAGCACTGCAGGTTGTGGTTTTAACAACCACAGCGGGGAGGTGAAGGTTTTAGGAACATATCATTGCCATATGATTTTCCAGCCCCTAGGTCTCAGCCCTGCTTAATCCCACAGGCTAAAGTGAATGGGGAATGGGGAAAGAAACTGATAGAGAATACTTGATGATCATAGTATGACAGGCATAAAAAGAAAGAATAAATTAATTCACAAATGACCAGAGTCCTTTACTTCACAGCCAAACCATTTGGTGATGAATAGCATTTTAATATTAACCCCCTCACAGTTTTTCATTTAAATAAAGCAAACATTCCTGTCCTTAGTTTTATTTAGCAATGTATCCAGTCTTAGCTTCATTGCTTAATTTTTATGATACTTGCAGTGTTAACTAAGGTATGTCTATGTACCATTTCCTTTTGCTTTATATAATAGCTATTAATCAGTGAACTTGTCGTGTGATTGTACTCTATGCTATACTTGATCCACCTTGCTGTTTATTGCTTGCAGTACTTTTGTCAGCAATGGGCAATGTGAATACTAAGAAGACTGAACAGGTTTCTTATTTAAATTGGAACTCTTACTGACTTTACACTGAAATGGAAATGTACGTACATGTGCAAAACACCATGGCATCAAAAGCTTAGGAGCAGGTTGGTTAGTTTTCATTTGTGTAACAGCTATGTTAAGTCTATGTTAAAATGAATTGGCAGGAAAAACTTTCTGAATACATCAGTAGATTAGCATAAAATGGTGATGTCATACCTTCTGGAAATATTTGTGCAATTTCTGCCATTATTGTTGCAAATTATCTCCACAACCGTTAGTTCTGGTCTTGTAAAACTAGAAACTATAACACCAATGATCTACAGAGCATATATTACGGCATGCATGAGCAGAAATTAAGTGTTGAGGTTGTGTACCACTATATCTCTAGAAGAAAGTGGTTGCAAGAAGGAAACAAGAAGACAAATCAATTAAATAAAATGCAGATTTGTCTTCTAATCTCCATTTTGTTTTGCTTAGCTGTTCTTCTTGCACATACTGGTGTCAGCTGTACATTTTACATGCTTAGGATTTAATGAATATATATATATATATATATATATATATATATATATATATATATATATATATATATATATATATGTGTGTGTGTGTGTGTGTGTATGTGTGTATGTATATCTGCATCTATGCATATGGTGTGTGTGTGTGTTTTGTGTGCGTGCGTGTGTGTATGCGTGTGTGTGTATATGTGTACGTATGTATGTATGTATTTATGTATGTATATATTTATATGGTATGTGTGCATATGTGTGCATACAAATGTGCCTACATGGATCTATTTTAAAATGTCACGAAAACTCATTATATTGAGTAACAGAACATGGCAAAACAGAGACCAAAACAATGTGAACTCAAAAACATCAAATTCAAAGAAGCAGGGGGGCGGAGCCTAGAAGGCCAACAGAGAGCAGTGAATTTTGAGAGCTCCACAAACTAGTATAACAATATAGGAACATTTTATTATTTTCAAGTTTAAAATGTCAGAAATCTATAGATAAACCACTAAACTACATAAATATCAATTTTGGCGGAGATATACAAAATTTTTCCTGTCAAGTAACTTGGAGATATATTGAGTCACTGAATATGAACAACTCAAGGAATTCGCATCCAGATGCTGCTTTGAAAAAAGAACTGGAATTGATGACATCTACCTTACAGGAACTATCTTTGAAGATGGATGGCTTTAAAAATGACTTAGAAAACCTCAAATTAAATTCCCAAAAAAGACTGATCCTCTTAATGGACTATTACAGCAACACCATACAAAAATAACACATATAGAGACTTCGCTAAATGACATGGAACAGAGACTCAAAGAGGAAGAATTCCAAAAAGAATTTCTGCTTAAACAGAATACATGGCTGCTTAACAAAATAGATGACTTAGAAAACAGAGAAAGGAGAAACAACATAAAGATCTTTGGTCTGCCTGAAAACAATGAAGGAGAAGACATTATTTCATTCTTAACAACCTGGTTTCCTAAATTTTTAGACTTGAAAGAGGGACTTTCATTTGGAATTGAAAGAGTACATAGAGCACTGAGGAAACCTGCTTCTAACTGAAAAAATACTCCACCTAGATCCATAATTATAGCATTTCTTTAATTTCTGGACAAGGAACTAATATTAAAATCTGCTAGGAGAAAATCACCCTTAAAATACAATCAAAGCCTGATTAGGTTTGACAATGATTATTCTTCCAGAATGCTAGAACAAAGGAAAAAAGTCTGGCCAATAATAAAACTGTTGAAACAAAGCAACATTTAAGCACAGCTGGCCTTTCCTGCCAAGACAAAAATAATTTTTGCCAATGAGATGAGAACCTTTAATGACTTAGAAAAGCTACTATATTCATCAAAAACAACAGCATAGTGTCTATCCCAGATGAAATGGAATGGATGGTCCCTACTCTTAAAAGAATAAAAGAAACAAATCCTTGGACTAATGCTAGAAAGAAGGAACAAAAAACTGATTCCAAGATAGCTGTCCCAAAAAAATAACTCTTACAACCACATCTCTCAAAGTATCAACTGATATGGTACATCACTTGTCATCTGTTTTTATTTAAAAAAAGGAGGGATTCTTAAACAGCTGAGAAACAGTAATGATTTATTCAGAATGTTCAAAGAGTCCAATAATTCTTCACAAACAAAGGTAGGTCAAGATGGGTTACTATTTATATTATATATAAGCCAAACAAAGCAACATATAATACAAGCATAGAAGTTTCTATTCCCAGACATGAACTCAATTAATACTTATCTTGTTCATTTTTCCTTGATTTTACTTATAATAATTTAAGTAATTAATTAACTAATACAACAAGGTACTGTTCATCAGAGTTCAGACTCAAATGTAACAAATTAACATCATATATAATAGCAGTAAATGTACAGTGTTTTGAAAAAAAAATGCTGTCATGCAGACTAATGCCTTCTTCGGTTAAAATATGATTTAGAAATGTCATGTATATCCTGGTTGAATAATAGTAGCAAGTTCTTAATACAAATGTCATCATTATTCTGTCTATTCTGTCTAAATATAGTTGACTTTGCCAGAGATGGTCTGCACCTGTTGCCCCTGGGATTCAGGTTACTGGCTAAGGCTCTTGCCACCCCTATAGTGCCTTTTTTAGGCAAACTTCAAAGGACAAAACCACCACCGTAACAGGTACAAGCATGCAAAATCTGAAGGTAATGCTACTCAATGCTAGAAGTCTAAACCTCAAAATGCACTCTCTCTAGGCACTCCTAAAAATGGAGAACATCGATATCTGTGCAGTAACTGAGACCTGGTTCAAGGCTCCAGAGAGCACCCCTGCAATACCAGGCTACAACTCTTACCACACTAAAGGTGGAGGAGTGTCAAAATTCACCAAGGATATTCACACCACCAGGCTAGTTGGCCAACACAATGTGTCTGAAATTCACCAAGTGCAACTAACACTAGGTAAGACTGCAATCCAAATTGTAGCTTGCTACAGATCCCCCACCATACCCCAAGATTCTCACTACACCTTTTTAAACATACTGGAAAAGATTAAGATAGAACCAAACACCCTAATACTGGGTGATTTTAACTACCCTGCCATTAACTGGGAAAACTACTCATGTCCCAACACCTTTGCGCAACGGTTCTTGGAATTCATAAATTCCAACGCCCTGGATCAACTAATCCATAGTCCCACCAGGGCTCCAATATCCTAGACCTGGTCATTACCAACATGGCAAATCAATGCTCCATACCTATGGTCACCCCTCGTTAGTCAGGTCTGACCATAAGCTAATCACCCTTAACATCCACATCCCACCCCACCCCCAGTAAAGAAACCACCATAAAAAACTTCTCCAAAGCCAACTTCATGCTACTCAAGTCAGAAGTGACAAACTTCATGACACCCATGCAGACGGAACTGAAAGTTCAACTGCTGAATCCTACACTAAGGCACTGTATGAGCACATCCACTCATGCATGAATTGTGCCATCCCAAATAGAACCAAAATGCTCTCATCCAAAAAAAGGAAGCCAATCTGGTGGTCCCCTGCCATAAACAAACTTTACAACAAAGGAAGAAACTTTTGCAGAAAGAGGAAAATCCCAGGATGCAAAAACTCCCTTACTAGCCTCAGTAAGAAACTGAGATGCCTCATAAAATCCTCCAAAGCTAGTTATGAAAATAAAATTGCCAAAGATTCCAAAGACAACCACAAAGCATTCTATAACTATGTCAAGAATCTAAATGGCAATGCTCAGATCTGCTCTGAGCTAAAACAGAATGGCAATAAATATACTGATCCAAAGGATATTGCCAATATCCTGGCAGATCGATTCAGTGCCAACTTCACCCCTCTCACCCCTAAATGGCCCATCTCAATACCAGAAGATTGCCAAATTCCAGTAATAACGGCCACACAGGTACAAACGCACTCTCTAAAGCCAAGAATACAGCATCCATGGGACCAGATGACATCCCGGGCTGTGTACTACATGAACTACAATATGAACTGGCACCTCACCTAAGTGTCATGTTTAATCATAGCCTCACCTCAGGTTTCGTGCCCACTGAGTGGCGCAGAGCTACAGTTATCCCAATCCACAAGGGGGATCCACCTTGGATCCCGGAAACTACCATCCCATCAGTCTGACAAGCCTTATCTGCAAGGCCATGGAGCGTATTATCATGGAACTTATAAACAAAGACATTGGCAACCTTCAAACACTGGACCCCACCCAGTTTGGGTTTGTGAAGGGCCGATCTTGTCTCCTGAACCTGATTGACTTCTTTGAATCAGTCTCCAGAGCCATGGACAAGGGTAAAGTAGTCCACACAGCCTATCTAGACCTTGCCAAGGCCTTTGACACCATCCCCCACTCTGGAATCATAGATAAACTTACTAAGTTGGGTATTAATCCCTATGTCACCCAATGGGTTGCTAAATGGCTTACTGATAGAACCCACACTGTAAAAGTAGCCAACTCCAAATCCAGCTCCAGACAAGTGACAAGTGGAGTACCTCAGGGTTCAGTCCTGGGGCCACTCTTGTTTGGCATCTACTTCTCTGAAGTACAGGTCAACACTAAGGGACTCTGGCTAACAAAGTTTGCAGATGACTGCAAACTGTGAGCCATTATTGAATCTCCAAATGATGTGGATACTCTACAAAAGGGACTTACAGAAACAGATGCTTTGTGCCAGAGCCATGGGCTCAAGCTCAATGCCAAGAAATGTATTGTTATCCCCTTTGGGAAAAAACATGTATCCATGAATTACCATATAGGTGGCAGTACACTAAACACAGAAAGTGTGATAAGAGACTTAGGGACACAGGTGGACAGTGGTCTCACCTTCGATAACCACATCGCCACAACAGTCAGGAAATCCTTCTATGTGGCACACCTCATCACGAAGGGCTTTTCATCCAGAAAAAGGAGGCCATTGTCCCACTGTACTCATCCCTCATTAGACCCATTATAGAATACAACTCCCCATTTGGTATGTACCTCTCAAGACATCTGCAACAACTGGAAAGGCCTCAGAAATACCTCACTAAAAGAATCACAGGCCTAAAGCAGATGCCCTACGCTGACCACCTTAAAAACTCCAGCTATACTCTGTCGCATATCGTCTACTCAGAGGCGATCTCTGCTTAACATACAAGGCCATGTCAAACCCAGAGCTGTTGGACATGCTACACTTAAAGAAATCCCAATCCCTCAGAGCTACATGCTCCAGGGATCTAAACCTTGTCATCACAATAAACAAAACATGCTGGAGGGATAGGTTCCTGACCCAGAGACTCCCCAGACTCTGGAATAGATTGCCCATACATGTCAAGCAGAGTGCCTCTTTGGACCTCTTCAAGAAGAACCTTGACGATTGGATGGGAGAAAGGAAATTCACCCCAGGGATCACGTCAGTCACCCTGCTAGACAGGGGTCCAGGAAAGTAAATAATGTGGGAAGAAATAGCCAGGGAATTGTTATGGCTAGGCTTGTATAGGCCCTAGGGCTGATAGCCTAGTACCAACCTATGAACCTATATAAATTATGGCAGGTATCATAGCTTTGAGTGCTGTTTGATCAACCCTGATATGGTGTGCGTGGATGCAGCCATGTCTGGCAGCTAGTACAAATGTCATTATTATTCTGACTAAACATAGTTAATATCAATTATGCCAGGTATCATAGCTTCGAGTGTTGTTTGATTAAGCCTGACATGGTTTGTGTGGATGCAGCTGTGTCTGGCAGTTGTTATATGTTGCTGTTTTCATCTCTGGGAAGCTGTGGGTTGTGGCTTGTGATCAAGGTTTACTGATGTTTGGGTATTAGGAAGAGATATTTGGTGTTTTAGCCTGGATCCAGGGGAAGGGGGTGGATGGAACTGTGATTTGGGATATTTTGGCAGAGAATGGTTTGTTTGTACATCTCCTGAGTGAGATGTGGCAGGGCTGGAGGAGTGTGTTGTCTCTTGTTGTGGCAGCTTTCTTTTTTTTTTTTTTTTTGGTCTGTTTGCTCTCTGTTCTTTTCCTGGATGCTGCCTCGCTGAAAGGGAAGGGTATTTAGTCTTGAAGTTGCAGTGAAATGTATTAGAATTCTGTCTAATCTACAATAGTACTATATCTGTTCAAAATAATATAAATATTGCTTATTCCTATTACAAATATTCTCCATATGATAATTCAATTTATGGAGGTCAGATGTTCTGGATTGTCAAGGTATGAGTGATAATCTGATGGACTTAGGTTTATCCATCAGATTAGGAATGATTTTCATTCCATGGCTAGTGTGAATCTTAGTTTTGTTAACATTTATTAGTTTACATTTACTATTTCACAAAAACATTTTTAGTACGCTTGACCAAAACATTACTTTATTGGTAAACACTCAAAGTATAAAACTGATAATTTCCTTTAAAAGCACAAACACATACTTTATAGTTATCAGAGGAAAATGTTTACTAGTCACAATAAAACAAAAAATACATAGTCTAAATAACCTAAGATAGATTTAACTTTACTATCTTTAAATACCAATGGCTTAAACAATCCTAGCAACATTTAAAACTCAACAAAGCACAAATTGACTTCCTTCAAGAAACTAATTTCAAAACAAATGACAATTACAGATAGAATCCTAAGGAATATATGATATTAGCACAATCCACTTATAAGACAAAGACAAAAGGGGTAACAATTTTATGGAAAACAAATGTGATTACCCCAGAAATAATTTATAAGTATGAAGATAAAGAAGGCCTTATGACATTAGTAATAGTTAAATATAATAAGAGACTATGGACCATAGCCAATCTATACTGGTTCCCAGGCATTGGATCAGGAACTGTTAAAAAACACTTGGATTTCATTTCCAATAATTATAAAGGCAACTTAATATTAGGAGGAGATTTTAACTGTATATTTGATATTTCTGCAACTACAAATAAAAGACCGCTTTGTAAATCTGCTGTATCAAAAGCTTTAAACAAGTGGGTAGAATCATTGTATCTTGTAGATACTTTCAAATTTATAGACGATAAATCTTTGTTGTTCTCCCATCAAGATCAGAGATTTGGTAGCCAAACTAGAATAGATAAAATATTTGCTCCCCATGCATTACACTCTAAAATCATTAATTTCTCAATTACTACCTGTCCCTTTTCAGACCACAGTTTATTGATACTAAAACTTCAAAATGGGTGCAAACCATTAATCTTTAACTGCAGAATTCCACCATATATAACTAAAATTAAAGAGTTCAAACACTGGTTATTATCTATATTACAGTTCTTATTAGATATTGATTACACCACAGGGATGACAAAAATAATGATATGGGACTCATTAAAAGCTTACATATATGATAAAACCTTAACTTGGTGTAAAAAAATCAGAGAATTGAATTCTGAATTCTTAGATTTACAATCCAAACTTTTGTCAGTAAAAGCTGAAAAAAATCAAAATCATTTGGAGATGAAAAAGAAAGTAGGAGTATTACACAATAAATACAATGAAATTATAACACATAAAACTAGTTTAGCTTTAGAAAAACTAAAAATTAATACCTTGGCCACGTCTCCCAAATATCTACATAATTTATCCACAAGAATCAAAATGCAGTCAAAAGCTAATAACATTAAAAGTACCTTCCATGAAAAGAAAGGGAAAAATGTCTCAGATATAGGTGACATTCTTGATGCCTATAGAAATCACTATATGGAACATTTCCAAAAAGAAAATATACATATTGATCAATTAAATCTACATGAAAAATGTTCTAACATAAAAAAATACCTGAAAAATTAAAACTAGATCTGCAAGCACTCATATCCTACAAATAAATTACAGATACAATAAAAGAGGGTAAAAAATAATAAAGCTCCAGGCATAGATGGCATAATTATGGAAATATATAAACCTTTTCTGTCAGACACTATCACTCTTCCATAGGTTCATAGGTTCATAGATTAGTACTAAGCTAACTGCCCTTGTGAAACATTTTAAGATTAGCAAATTATCCCTTGTGAGACTCAAACCCTGCACTTTGTGTTTGTAAGGCAAACACCTTAACCATTAGGCCACCCTCCCAACCCCATAAACTTCTATTAGAAATTCAGTCACAAGCTTTAATACCACCCCCTTGAAGATATTCCTTAATCACACCAATCTGAAAAGAGAGCAAATCCCCAAACCTCTGCACCTCATATAGACCTATATCATTATTAAATAATGACTATAAGATATTTATGACAATATTAACTAACAGAATGAAAATACCACTATCCAAAACAATAAATAATGATCAAACTGGATTTATATATCATAAATACACACATGATAATATTAAAAGGATAATTTCTGTTATAGATTATGTTAATAAAGAAAATAAATACTCATAATTGGCTTAGATATAGAGAAAGCCTTTGATTGCCTAAATACGGACTATTTATTCAAAATTCTGGTGTTATTTGACTTTCCTCCTTCCTTTGTTCATCTACTAAAGAATATATATACAAATAATTTAGCATATGTTAAGCTAGGTCCTTTCACCTCTGAATGTATACATATAACAAAAGGTACTAAACAAGGATGTCCCATGTCACTGATTCTATTTGCTTTGGCTATTGAAATACTGGCAGATTCAATACGTAACAATACAACAATCAAAGGAGCAGATGTTTATGAACAATACAATTCTAAAGTAATGTTCTTTGCTGATGTCATATCATTAACATTATCCAGTACAAAAGAAACATTAGGAGAATTAGATATTTTAATTGACACATTTTACAGGACTTCAGGACTCCATTTCAATAAATCAAAATTTTTATTTTTAAATAAAAAAAAAGAATTGCAGACGAAGGGGAATCACATTATAGGGAATCAATAATCTACCTTAAAATATCTATGAATTGAGTTATGCAAGGATAATAATAAATTAGTCTCGAAAAACTACAATAATATCATCAATACATTTAAAATCTCTCTGGAAAAGTGGAACAAAAGAATATTAACATTTGAAGATAGACTACAGTTAATAAAAATCGTTTTACTACCCAATATTCTATATATAGCTTTGGCAATACAACTATTACCAGAAAGGAATATACTCAAAGAAATAAACTCATGCCTAATAAAATGTTTATGGTTTCCCAAAAGAAACAGAATAGCTTTAATACATCATATCAGACCATGGAAACAGGGAGGATTAATTTTTACTGATATAGAAACATATATAAAAGCATCAATATCTAAAATAATCTCAGATTGGATAAGTCCAAATTATTCTGCAAATTGGAAAGAATTACTAAACTGTGATATCAATAAATGAATTTGATTTACAAAAAAAAATTTCAAATAACAGATAAAAACAATTTGCCATGGCACACATTATGTATCAGTATGCGATATAACATAAATAAGCCCACTAAAACCCGTATGATTAATTATTACATTGACTCTTTTAGGAAAAGTATTAATGCAAATATAGATTTAAAAATCTGGTTTGATCTTTTAACACCATTCATAGTTACAAAGAGCTATCCACATAAAATATACAGAGAAATAATTAATTCCTGGGAACAGAAAGGATTTGTTTGTTGGTTTCAATGTATCAAAGAACTAAAAGTTCTGGATATGCAAACAATAGAAACAACATACAAAATTCCACAACAAGATTGGCTAACTATGCAAAGCATTCTGATGTATTCACACAATTTATGCAGAATAATTAGTAATTCTTTATTTAAAGAAATGCCTAAACTTAAAAAACACGTATATGAAATCATATATAATGATTATGACATAGGAAAAAAATTTACAAGATATTGACAAATTATAAAACACCACCCAAATCATCATATTGGAATTATATAACAAAAGGACACTCATTACAGCTAACTGAAGAAATTAAATCAAATATTTTATTATCAATAAAACATACATCTTTTACACAATACTGGAAAGTTTTTAATTGGAAATGCTTGAGCAGAGCATTCTTAACTCTAGATAGAATTACTAAAATTAATTCTTCCACAAGGGGAATATGTTGGAGGTGTGAGCAAATACACAATACAGATTGAAATCACATTTTTTTTCAACTGTGTTAAAATTAAGCCATTTTGGAATTATATTAAAAACTTTTTACAAGCTTTATTTAATGAATTATTTAATTTATCTAAAGCTTTATTATTATTAAATGTGTACGAAGGTCCTCATTCAAATGAGTCAAATATGTATCTAGTATGGACAATACTTGCAATCTCAAGGAAGTGTATAACAAGAAGATGGAATAAAAATACAATATCAACTTTAGAAGACTTCTACAGCCTACTGAAGACCACAGCATTGTTGGAAATTAAAATTAAAGAATGAAGGATTAATCCCAAGCCACTTATTAACAATCCATGGAAAAAAGTCTTATCATTGATTGACACTTTAAATAACTGAACATATACACTCTAATAACTGGATTGTTATGCCTATAAAGTAATTGTTAGTGTCAGGCTGATGTAAATAGTGTATATAGTTATTAAGATGTGATATACATATACTATGGAATTTATTCAACTGTATTTGAAAAATAAAACAATTTTGAGCAGAAATTCAAAGAAGCAGACATTACACTCCACTGCTTTCACCCATGCTATGCAATGAAAATATTGAACATCCCATTCAAGAACAGAATAGCCCAATCGCATATGTGGCACGCCTTTCATAAAGTCCATCTACAAAAGAAACATTTGTAGTGGCAAAAAGAATATATGCACTGTAACTCCCATATAAATCCTGTAAATTAAAGAGCACCCATAACGTGAAACAACAAGTATGCACTGCAACACTGGCAACCCAATAACAAGCACATATGACAGTCCACAGCAAAACTACATGATGGGTACGTGCTATAGTTTCAGTGAAGTTGCAATAGCCTTCAAAAAATTTACTGTAGTATCACTCCCTTTGTTCCAGAAAACAGCTTCAAATTGTGAGTTTCACAAAAGCAGTTTCCATTTCTTTGGTGATGGTGGACACCCTGCTGCCATGCGCACTTGCAGTTCCTCCACTCTATACTGCTCTCTCGCTAGTGTTGACAGTAACAATGACAAATCCATTGCTCAAGAGTTCAAAATGCACTTCACCCTTCTATGCCAAGCTTCCATAATATTTTGTGTCCAAGACAGACACAATGCATTTAATTCAGATATATTCCAGGACTGTACGGGAAATAAAGGCAGACATCTTACAAACAGTGTACTCCTCATTGTGAGCTTCCTCACCTTCCCCAGTAAATACTAATTGCTGACATACTTCAGCAGATCATTTTATTCAATGGGAAATGCATCCCATAAAGCAGTGAATGCTGGTAAGACCTCCTCCTCTTGTAGGAATGCTAGGGCTATTAGACTCTTCACTGCCACTTGGAGGAAATTTTGAGAGCTATTATACAATGCAGACAGACCCAAAGCTTGTACCCTCTGCCAAACATTCTGGCTAAAATGAAAACAAAAAAAAAACAGCCCTTGGATGTCATTACACTAATATTTATTTGCAAATGCTTAATGGTGGCTATCTTGAAGTCACACATAAGGTACCTAGCACTGGTTTCAAACTGGTATTCACTAAGTAAAAGGAACAAACAGTGCCATATCATGTTACAAGTCTTAAGGACTTCTTGCACATTAGGCAGTATACTAACTGTACAGTTTTAGTGTACATACCATATTTTACAAGCCTATGTATGCTGTATACTGGTCTGCATATGATGCCCTTATAGAAGAATGTGCCATCCATGAGCTATATAGTGGCATGGCTGAGCTCGTACTAATTGTTGACAATTGTAAATACCAATACAGTCAGTTCAGAGGCTATGTCTATGACACGTTTCTCTATGAATATACCATACTTAAGTGGAAACCTACTCAGATCTACATTTTCCAGTGTTAAGTCTGGATATCATTGTGGTCTACTGTGCTTCCCATGTATCCTACCCACTTATTGTAAGAGAGCTTTGCAGCTAGGTAGACTAGAAACATACTCTAAGGATGTGACCACTATTACATCATTTGCAATTAAGCACAGTGTATCTCTAGATATCATAGCCTTTTCATTCAGCTCAGTGCACATCAGGTACCTCTCCACCTCTACTCGATTACATGTATGAATATGGGCAGCTGATTACAAAGCTTTACGCCATCAGAAAACAATACAGTAACTGCAATACCTTTGCACATATGAACATGTTTATATTTGCAGCACCAATATTTCTTGCAGTTGATAGTTCTTTCTAAGTTATAAATGTATCCATCAATTATTAACACATTCTTACCCTTTTGTGATGTGGTAGTAGGATACACGTTACCTAGCACTCTGGAACTGTGGAATGTGCCATCTGCCATTTTTGTGGCACTATGTGCAGAGTCTTAAAGTGGTGCTATTACTGTTAAAGTATTTGGCATTATTTTTGACTTTCTGATTCTTGACGTTTTGAGTTTACATTGTTTTGGTCTCTGTTTTGCGACGTTCTGTTACTCGACATAGTGGGCTTTAAATGTGTGTATGCAATGCAGTGGTCTTGCTGTTTTAATACACATTGTTGTGATAAGGCAGCATTTAAAGATGATCCACCTACGTATATATCTCCGTGTCTTCGTGCAAATACATATCTGCTTAGGCATGGAGACATATACGTTGGTGGATCATCTTTTAAATGTTGTGTGTATGCAATGCAGTGGTCTTGCTGTTTTAATGCACATTGTTGTGATAAGGCAACTTTTTAAAGATTATCCACCTATGTATATGTCTCTGTGCCTAAGCCTTTTACTTTTCACATTCCTTTCCTTGATAATGGACTGTCCTAAGGAAATGCAAAGAACATAGAATGTGATAACAGGAGCACTGTATTGCCCATGCCACTGTTATTTGATGACAATCTGCCCTAATAAAATGCAGGGCATGAGGGTTGACAAATCTCTGTACTGCTCCTGCTGCTGATGCTTTACTCTTTCTTGTACTGCTAATAAGCAGGCTACACAACTCACATTATACCTGTTCCTTGACTGCTTTCTGTACAACTAATATGTCAGGGACTCAGGCTGTGATACTCTGAAAACTTGCTGTGCTTTTCTGCACAGACTTCAGTAGTCGATGAACCACTGAAACATATGGCATTGTGAGCTCCTTCTCAGTATCTTGTGCACTTAATTTCCATCCTACTGACTGCTTACTGATAGGTGTGTGATTCTGCTTAGAAACTTTGCACCTTTCAACACATAAGACGAAATATCATCCTATGTCAGCTAAGGTTTGAAACTTTATCCAATTTCTCTTGTCTACTGAGAAAAATTATGATCTGCAAAGCAACAGAGACACAATGCCAGTATTGTGTACCCAGAAGATCACTATAAGTAAAGTACACCATACAACAACCCAGAGGATCGCTAATCAGATCTCGCAGAGTTACTTAAACAGCAGACGTGCCTCTGAAGGAGAACCATTTGGTTATCACCCTTCATTCAAAAGACAGCTTACACTGATTAGTATAACACAACACTCACCTCACTGTAAAATGTGGACCACATGGCAAGCACTCTTTATTGATGCAAGCATCTACTGCTATACCTTTGCTACAGATCTTATACCACACACACCACAGCTCATCAATGTCAATTTATCTTTATTGTTTCTATCCTGCTTGTCTCCTAGTAGAGGTATTGCAAAATATGGCATCTGCACTAAGAAAAGGGTGTGTGAGCAGTTCTTCCTTCTCTTCCTTCTCAGTCATCATACTTCTCTAAGCTATTGTCCTTTATAAACTGACAAAGACTGCTCATCATACTTGAAGATCCAATCAGAAAGTATCGTGGAATAACCTTTCATAACATGGCGTAAGCTTATCTCATTTATAACACTAACACTTTTAATGCTTGTGTTCATGCTGGCCACCATCACATGCTGACAAAAATACCATTAAAGAGAATGTATACTATCATGAATTTAGTGTGTCATGGATAATTCACCTTAACCCATGGCCAAGTAGCTAAACAATATATATCTAAAGTTAGGGTGTGTAGTCCCCACTCTATGAGAAGGGAGAGGGGACTGATGTTGGCTACTTTAAAGGTGTTACAGTGGTATTCGGTTTTCTTTACTTCACTTCACCTTTGCAGTTTTAAGATCATACTTGTCAATTTTTGCCTCAAATGTATGTCATAGAGCTATTCAAAATAAATCTATTCCACATTTCTTATATTTCTCTGTTATTCCTTAAGTTCTCTCATTATTTTCCAGTATTCATGCTATAGGTATGATATGTTTTATATTGGAGATTTTTTTTCACTGTCAAAACTCCACTGACAACGGGCCTTTCTAGACTGACCCTTCTAGATAACATATATAAATAAATAAAGAAAAATTGTCATTGATAAATTTAGTCATACAATCGTAGACATTTTTTTCTTGAGCAACTTTTTTTCATTATAAACATTGGTAATGCTTCCATTCATGATAATACATAAGGCTGATTACAAGAGTTAATTCTAACACCTTTTCCAGGGAATATGACAAATTAATATTTTGGTTGCCTGTTTAAATAGCTATAAATCCCTGCATCACAAGATGGGTTGCCAATGGGCTCACTGACAGAACCCACACTGTAAAAGTTGCAGACTCCAAATCTGACTTCAAACCAGTGACAAGTGGAGTACCACAGGATTCAGTCCTGGGAGCTCTCCTGTTTGCTATCTACTTCTTTGAAGTACAGGCTAACACAGAAGGCCTTTGGCTAACAAAGTTCACAGAAGACTGAAAACTAGAAGCCATAGTTGAGTTCTCAAATGATGTGGACATCCTACATAAGGGCCTCACTGAGACAGATGCCTGGTGTCAAAGCCATGGCGTCAAGCTCAATGCCAAAAAGTGCACTGTCATCCTCTTTGGTAAAAATTCTGTACCCGTGAACTACCACATAGGCGGCAGTCTGCTTAATGCTGAATGTGTGGTAAGAGACCTGGGACCCAGGTGAACAGTAGTCTCTCCTTTGATAATCACATTGCCACAGTAGTCAGGAAATTCTTCTATGTGGCACACCTCATCACAAAAGGGTTCTCATCCAGGAAAATAGAGGTCATTGTTCCCCTCTACTAGACACTCATTAGACCCATTATAGAGTACAACTCCCCTTTTGGAATGTACTTCACAAGGCATCTGCAGCAACTGGAAAGGTCACAGAAGTACCTCACAAAGAGGATTACTGGCCTCAAACAGATGGCCTACACTGACCATCTCAAAAAACTCCAGCTTTGCTCCATAGCATATTGCCTACTCCAAGGTGATCTTCACCTAACATATAAAGCTATATCAAACCCAGAGCTGTTGGACATGCTACACCTAAAAAAATCCCAATCCCTCCAAGCTACACACTCTAGAGACCTAAACCTGGTCACCACAATAAACAGGACATGTTGGAGAGATAAATTCCTGTCCAAAGACTTCCCATACTCTGGAACAAGCTACCCATCTGTGTCAAGCAAAGTTCCTCATTAGCACTCTTCATAAAAATCTTGATGTGTGGATGGGAAATAGGAAGTGCACCCCAGGGATCACTTCTGTGGCACTGCTCGACAGGGGCACAGGAAAATAACTTTCCTGGGTGGCATAAGCCAGGGAACCTTGTTGGCTAGGCTTACTTAGGCCCTTGGGCTGATAGTCTAGTACCTCTCTATGAACCTATGAACCTATTTCTCTTTCTGCATTCTGGTGCCTAAGCAATATCCATAAAATATGGATTTTCAGCTATTTGAGAAATATGAACAAAGCATTACCCAAATATTTCATTAATATGTATACTTCAGTACTGGACTATTTTCAAATTATTGCTACTTGATGAGTTCACTGATGTCTTTCTGAAAACCACCTATAGTATGTTTCCAGTTTGAAAGCAATAGATGTAACTTACAATTCCCCCTCCCGAAAAAAAAGGCAAAATCATGCTGCTATATAAAGAACATTTGTAACTCTTTTACTACCAGACTAATTTGTCTGCTGACTTTCAATGATTCAGCAGGGCTATAATGCAGGTTCTTCACTAGTAAGTAGACATGAAGTCCAGAAGACCACTGACAAAACCTGCTCAGTTTCTGAAGAGCATTGTCTGGTTACGTGCATTGCTCAGAGACATAAAGCAGGCAAATAGAGCTGGAGGGACTCAAACACTGGGCTACAGGAAGCTGCCCTTTAGTAGATCAGAGCATTAATCCTCTGCTGTCAGTTGCAATTTGAAGTCCACTTACTCATTTAGTAGAAGAAATTATTTTCTAGATCATCAGAAACATATGTTAAAACCTCTAATCGTTTTGGGAATATCATCAGTCAGCCCCTCAATCTACTGGCTGGGACCAAGGCTCGTTAGCGCCAGCTTAGCAATGGGATTCATTATTTATTTATTTGCAGTTTGATAACTGAGAAAGTCCATTGGGCCAGAGTAAGCCCTTTTTTAATGGAAGCCTGGGGAGAAAAGCTCCATGTGCATGCATATACATACAGACAAATACGAATACAAAAAACACTATCGTATAACATTGGTTCAAAATTAATAGAGGGTGTTGTGAATATAAAATCAGCAGAGTTAATACAATTATATCTGATAAAATAACATTTTGTGTAGTATTTTAGGTAAAGGTGTAATAGTTTATACTTTATAAAAGAGAAATGGGGAGAGAAGGAAACTATAGAGTAAGGAGGAGGGGGCAGTATAGGATGTGTTAGTGGTGGGTGGAGTATAGATAAGATATACATGATGGAAGTGCAGGTATAGCAAAGAGATAAGACAGGGTGGGAGCAGGAGCATTCCCATTTGGAAGAGAGATTAGAATGAAGTAAGGATTTAAAGGTAGTGGGGTTCTGGGAGGTTTAAATATGGGGAGGAAGTGAATTCCATTTCTGTGCTAGGGAGAAAGACAGGAGGTGTTGACCAGGAGCACTTAATGGCTTATACACGTCAAGTAGGTTTTGATTATTAGACCTGAAGGGTCAGTCAGGAAGATGCATAGTAAAGGTAGAAGAGAGAGAAGGACAATGAGAGGGCTTAAAGATGAGTCTGTGGGCAGTGGAAAGTTGAATATAAGACAGATAATTGGGGAGCTCTAGCCAGTTTAAGGAGTGTGAAGAGTCGTAGTGATGAGAGGAAGATTTGGCGCCTGTAGCAAACTTTGCAATTTTCTTGTAGCAGTGTGCCAGTTTAGATTTGAAGGTGGCTTGAAGATTGGTAAAGATGGGAGCTCCATACATTAGACAGGGGAGAAGGTAGGTAGTGGAGAGAGAAAATTTTGTAGATGAGGTACGAAATCGATTGTGGCAGTAAAGCATATCAAGTTTTAGGTGGGTTTTCTTAATTTTAGTTTGAAGGTGAATACTGAACTTAGGTTGCTCATCAATAATGACTCCTAGAAGCTTGGTATGGGAGACTACTTCAATTGTTGTCGTATTTTGGCTTGTTATCGAGAAGGCATTTCTGTCTATTTTGGTGTTTTTCATTGGGGTGAATATGGTAATTTTGGATTTTGAAGCATTGAAAGCTAGGTGATTGTTAAACATCCAAGCCTCAGTGCTGGAAAAGGCTGCCTGAATAGCTTGCAGGAGAGTGTGGAGAGATTTAACAGAACAACTTAGTAAATATACTTTCCTTTCTCTCCCTCCCCTCTCTTATACACATTCTAACCCTCCTCTCCTCAGACTCTTCTTTTTTCCCTCTTCCTCCTTTTTATTCCCAATCCTAATTTTCATAATGCTTTATACTGAACAACAATTTTGTAATGCTTTTACTTAATCAACAATTTTTTTATAGTATGTTCCTTAGATACTTCATGTATATTTATTTTTTGTTTATTCATGTTACTAAATGATAATTCACTTGTGGAGCTTTTCTCCTCGGGCCTCTACTGAAAATGGACATATTAAATAAATAAAATAAAACAGAGTAGAGTCATCAGCATATTGAATGAGTTTAGTATTATTGATGCAAAGATGGAAGTCTTTATGAAGATGTTAAAAAGTAAATGGCCCAGTATTGAGCCTTGAGGGATGCCTGTGAGGGTGTCTAGGTAGGAGAAGGTGCACTTTATTCCATTTAGTGGTCTGTTGTCTATTTGAGAGGTAACTGGAAAACCAATTGATGGTTGCAGTGGAAAGATTGAGGTGCGAGTGCTTAGAATGTAATAAGATATTGGAAATGGTACTGAAAGCTTTGAATTAAGTCTAAGAAAGGGGAGGATACTATGTTTCTTGAGTCATGTGTGTGGTCGATATTGTCAAGGAATGATAGGAGGGAAATGATAGTACTGTGACCAGGTCTAAAGCCATGCTGTGTTGGGGTGAGGAGATGATTGTCAAACAGGTAAGGTAGGAGTTGCAGGTGAATGCATTTTTCAAGTATTTTTGAGATGGGGGAGAAAATGGCTATGGGACAGAAGTTGGAGATGTCAGTGTTGTTGCTTCCTTTATGTAAGGGAATGATGAAGTCTTTTTTTCCAGAAAAGGTGCACATAAGATTCTTGGATGGAGTGGTTAATTAATATGCAGATGGGGAGAGCAATGTTCTAAGCAGCAAACTTGAGAAAGCTGGAAGGTAAGTTATCTTGGGCATTGAAACAAGGTTTTAGTTTATTAAGGAGTTTTTTATAACATTGACAGGGATAGGTTTGAGGGAAAAGGGAGGGGTGTAGCATTGATGGTGGAAGGCAAGGACCGTGAGGGCAGGAGGTAGAAGAAGGTGAAGAGTTTTTAGGGAAAGATGTGGTTAACTTGGCTATTGAGTCAATGAAGAAGGAGTTAAAGTTGGAGGCTATGATATGGTCAAGCACTGGGCTTAAGGCAAGGGTTGCCTTTCCTTCCAGGGCTAAGGAGGGAGGGGATACTGCTTGAAATTTTCTTGGTATTGGTTTTGTGATTATTTTGGAGCTTAAAGTAATAAGATTCATGGTCAGAGGCAATATGTTTTTCACTAAGTTTGTTGTTTTGAGTTTTATTGGTGTTTCCATGATTTATCCCAGGTGTGCATGAGCATTATGGTATCTTTAGAGAGCCATGGGGCTGTTTTGGATTTCACTCTTTTAGTTCTGTGGGGGGGCAAAGCTGTTGAGTGAGTAAATAAAGGAAGAGTTTTCAGAAGTGTCCAGTTCATTACTTTTAAGGAATAAGAAAAGGATTGAAGGTTGAAGTTTGCAAGGGTATGGGTTGAGATATAGGTATGATGTAGGTATATGGGTGAAGGACAGTGAAGTGCAAATGCAGGTAAGTGATCCCTAAGGGAGTCGGGATGCGTGACAGTGTCAGAGATATTGTTTGGATGGGAAACTAATATCCAGTCGAGGATAGAGCCTGAAGAGTTATCTTTAGTCAGTTGTGTGGGAAAGTTGTTTAATTGAGAGAAACCATATAGGTTAACATTGTTGGAGTTAGAGGTTGAGTGGATGGATGACAAGTTTATATTAATGTCTCCTAGGATAATTGCTTCATTACTAACATTAACTGAGAACCAGGAAAGAATATATTCAAGTATAGGGTTGTTGTTACCTGGTGGAATGTATAGGGCAGCTATACGTATGTTTTTATGACTGTTAATCTTTAGGTGGGCCAGTGTTAATTCAGCTGTGGCAAATTGAGGTATAGGGTTGATGTAGGGTGTAACAGTTAGGGAGGAGGAGAAAAGGTAAGGCTACTCCACCTGCTTTACTATGAGTTCTGTCATTTCTAATGATTCTGTAGCTGGGGAGGCGATTTTGAAGTCTTTGAGGTAAGCCTTGAGCCAAGTTTCTGAGATGGCTTGGATGTCAGGATGGTTGTGGGAGATACAGGCATGGAAGCTGGGTAGTTTGTTACAGAGACTCTGGGCATTAATAATGTCAAAAAGGATAGACTTGCAGGAAGAGGATAGAGGGGGTGGAGAGTAGTTATTAAGATGGGCAGGAGGTCCAGGATTGTGGTGAATATAAGCCAAGAAAAGGATGCAGATTAATTCAAGAAGGAAGGGTAAAAGTTCCTTAGGGTCTTTGGAGTTAGGGTAGGGGAGAAGTAGGGAGAGGGAGTGTAGGTGATAGAAGTGATATTTGAGGTAGAAAGAATCTTTCTGTTCAGGAGGAGAGAGTAGTTGGTTTGGTATAAGTGGGGAGACATGTAGGCAGAATAGTGGGGTTCTTTTTGGTGAGGGTAGAGGTGATATGGTATGGGGAGAGTAAGTAATGTCTGGGAGATAAGTGAGAAGGTGGAGAAGACAGAGGGAGGCTGGAAGAAGAATCATGAGTAGTGGCTTAAGAGGCATGGTATGTGTGGTAGTGAGATAATTACAGTGGGGTAAGTTAAATGATTAGGAAGGACGTATTATTGTGTGGAATAGAGAGAGGTGTAGTAATTTAAAAGTGCAGGGGAGGAGGGAATTGAGATAGGGTACAATAATTGGTTGTAGGAAGAAAGAGGCTGGGGGCTGTGGTGTGATGTCATTGGGAAAAAATAGAGTAGGTGTGGCTAAACTGCTATAAATTTAGATATAGTGGGGTGGGTGGGAAATGGAGGCAGAGTAGGAGAGTAGAGTGAGCCCAAAGGGTGAACGGAGCAGGTAGAGTCGAGAAAGTTAAACTAATCCTGAGAAAAACAATCAGTGGGAAAATGGAGGCCAATCACATATAGGAGGTGGAAAAAGTCTTAAGTAAGATAAGGGGAACTGCAAGTGAACACTAGAGGGATTTACAAACAGCAGGTTTAATAGCCAAGTCCAGGAAGGTTTTGCTGAGCAGTTGCAGCAAGGTAAATGAAGCTAACAAAAACAGAGGTTATGCAATGGCCTTGTGGTGTTGCCTGAGCAGTAGTTAGCTGAGTAAAAGTTTTAGTTTAGTAAGAGTTTTTTGTGGCTTAGTAGAAACAGAAAGGAAATAAAGACATATTGGTCACAGCACAGGTTATGCTGCACAACATTTTTATTTTTCATTTATTATGCTTCTTATCCATCTCTACTGCACTGCTGGTTTTATATAAATTGGACGAACATACATTGAGGTGCTTGGAGAGAAATGCATCTCCTTCATATTGACATATCATTCTGTGTTCCTACTCACGTTCCTGACCATCTATTGCAGAGCTCATTGTTGTCTTAGTTTCCACCAGTTGAAGGTAGTTGCTTGTCTCCTCAGTTTACTGTCTGAGACAGGCAAGCAGACAATTCCTACATCATCCCTCACTCCCAATGTGTCATCTTCTCCAGATTCTGGGACATTAATTGAAGAAAGGTCACCTGCGTCACAGCTAGGGTGTAATTCCTCTGCATAACAGAGCCAGCTATTAGTCTTTTACCATTCCTTTCACTGAAGTTTGCAGTATATCAAAGTCAACCTATTTGTGTCCCTAATTTAGCTAGAATTTAGCCTTAAACTATGTCATGAGCCCAATTATGTCTCCATACTCCTGTGCTGGAATGGAACAAAGCATATTTTGTCCTTAGAGTTAGTAAAAGGCTTGTAATATTGTACCTAAAATCCAAGAAATATATTTGTAAAGTCATACTTCTCTGTCTATGTTAAAAAGCTCTGCAACAAACTTTAACATTTCATTTTTATCTCTGCTTGGTAAACCCAGTGAAGAGTGTTATCTCACATTTTTCATTTTTTTAAGAATCAACAAGCAAGTACATGAACAAAACAACAATTATTAAACAAATATGCATTTTCTGAAGTGAAACAGCAATATTTAGAAGTTAGTGCAGTAAGTTTGAACTGTATATCAAATGTCTGTATAATAATATATAATATAATCGTATAATTTAATTCATAGATTATTACTAGGCTAACTGCCCTCATGGACTACTTCAAGCCTAGCCAATTACCCCCTGTGAGAATCAAACCCTGCACCTTACGTTTCTAAGTTATGCACCTTAACCATTACTCCACCCTCCCACCAGTCAATGAGATGACTAAATAGGACCTTATTAGCCTAGGATTTTATTTTATGAATCATATTAAAAATACTTATACTGGGTGCCAATGCATTAATTACCAATGTCTAGTAATTTCAATTAGAAGCTACTGAAGGATTTATTTGAGTATGAGTATATATAGAGACTGTTTCAATGGATGCTTACAGTGTGAAAATATAAACAACAAAACTCAGAGATTGTTGGAAAAGTATAAAAAAAAATATGGACATAGTAAAGAAAGGGAGCTTTTATATGGTGCAATATTTATGCAAAGGAGAAAGCCAAATTAATCAATATAAAGAAGGCAGCCCCAAAGATATTCAGGCAAGGAAATCCAGGCATAGAAAACTTTGTGATACAAAAAATAAGAAGATAAAGAGGAAAAGTAGAGAAAAAGATTAGTAATGGAAAATGCCCCTAGTTATTTTTAAGTGCCATTAGATCTTTTACATTCACTTGTGCTATAACCACCTCAGACAGATGGGACCAAAGTTTAACATTTCCATCAAAGGATGGCACACTCAGGTGTGTAGTGCTAAAAATGGGAAATTCATTCAATAAGCTGGTATGGGAGTAGAACCTACAATCTTCTGATCATTTAGTAACTCAAGTGCATGTACTACCTGTTTAGTCGCTGGCACTGACACTAAGTAAAAATATGACACCTAACTCCTTGAGGCTCTAGTTAGTCCAAAATCAATTACTTACACCAGAACTGAATTCTGGAGGTCTTGGGTTCTAGTCAGAGACCAGAACTAATATTTTCCTTTCATGTTTCAGAAATAATGCTTAAGTAGAAGGCTTTCTGTGTGTGTGTGTGTGTGTGTGTGTGTGTGTGTGTGTGTGTGTGTGTGTGTGTGTGTGTGTGTGTGTGTGTGTGTGTGTGTGTGTGTTTGTGCATGTGTATATATGCATCTGTGTACAATTTGACCTTATTCACCATGTTAAAGGGAAAATGGGGTTTTAAAGGAAAACTCACCACCAAATTCCTTAGAGATGCCTTTGAGCCCGGCATACTATGCTGGCATTCTTGGGTTAAGTTCTTATTAAGTGTTAACAATTCTTTTCATGTTTACAAGATGCCTACAGGTATGTCACAGCAAGGATAATGCATATTCTTTCTTGTACTTTTTATAAAGACATATGACATTTTGGCAATGTTAAAACTCACTAAACTTTACTTTGACTTGGCTATAGATTATCTTATTGTAGTAACATGTGAACAGCCAAATTAGATGAGGGAAGAAAATCAATTTAATAAAATCATTAACATTTGTATGCATTCAGTACATTGTTACATATCTAGTCTTCCTGTAGTGTTTATACACATTCAGGAAAAAAGGCATCTATCCTTCAAAAATCTGTAAGCCTGCAACACAAATGGTTATAGATAATGGTCACATTTGTTTTTCTTTCCCCTACAGTCTGCTTAGGAACGTTTTGCGAATGCATTTCTTTTTGTCAGTCATGCTTTACTGATGTGTTTTTTTAAAAATTGTATTTCCTTAGGCATAGATGGAGTGACATTTCTGCAGAAACTCTATGCATTTAAATGAGAGTTTACCTTTTCCCTGCTTTTGTGCACCTATGGAGTTAGAGTATATAGTGTATATAAGGAATGAGGGTGCAGGCACTGCAGGGGGATTTGCCCTCTACAGAATTCATATCTTGGAGTTCTTCCTTTATTTCCAAGAAACATATATTTGAGTTACAGAAATCAAATACTACTTGATGATGTAAGTTTCACTAATTTATATGGGGGAAGCTTTCTTTGGTTCTTAGGATAGCAGACGTTTTGAATGTTGGTACCTCTGGTGGAACTATACTCCTTTTTTCTCTTTACCTAAGTATAAATTATTTTCCAAAATCCATTAAACTGTTTTGGTCCACTCACCCTGAATTATCCATTCACATTTATGCTCCTACTGGACACTCCAGCTTGCCATCATCAGCATCATCATCATCACCACCCCACTCTTTTTTCCCATTTTCTACATGGGATCAGGGTGTTGCGTTTATTGTCACCATCTCTCTTAATTCAGTGCTACACTCCTGCCTTCTTTGACACTCATGCCTGACTGTCGCAGATCTTCTCTCGCACAATCCATAGGTTCATAGGTTCATAGGTTCGTACTAGGCTATCTGCCCTAGGGCATTTATAAGCCTAGCCAGAGTGTGTGTGGCTTTCGCTACCCCTTGGGATGAGAATACTACCCATTTAGGGTTTAGTTTACTGTGCCTCTGTCTAGTAGTGACACAGAGATGACCCCCGGGGTAAACCTACGATCTCCCATCCACTCGTCAAGATTTCTCTTGAAGAGAGTTAGTGAGGGGCTCTGCCTAACATGGACTGGGATTCTGTTCCAGAGTGTAGGGAGCCTCTGGGTTATGAATCTGTCCCTCCAGCATGTCCTATTTATTTCTGTGTTGAGGTTCAAATCTCTTGCTCTCATGGCTCTGATGGATTTAGATTTTCTGAGGTGGAGCATGCCCATTAATTCCAGATTGGACATGGCCTTGTACGTCAGGCATAGGTCACCTCTGAGTAGGTGGTATGCGACTGAATAGAGCTGGAGTTTCTTCAGCCAGGCAGCATATGACATATGTTTGAGACCCTTTATCCTCTTGGTGAGGAACTTTTGGGGTCTTTCCAACTGCTGCAGGTGTCGGGTAAGATACATCCCAAATGGGATTGTACTCAATCATGGGCCTGATAAGAGAAGAGTACAGGGGCACAATGACCTCTCTTGATCTAGATGTGAATCCCTTCATGATAAGGTGGGCAATATAGAAGGTCTTCCTAACCACCTTGGCAATGTGAGTGTCAAATGAGAGGTTACTGTCAACTTGGGTCCCTAAGTCCCTGATTACCTCTTCCATACTTAATGGATTACCACCTATGTGGTAATTTGTGGGTACCTTGTTTTTCCCAAAGGGTATGACTATACATTTTTTGGCATTCAGTTTAAGGCCATGGCTCTGGCACCAATTATCTGTTTCTATGAGGCCTCTCTGAAGGATGCTTGTGTCCGCTGGAGTATCAATTATGGCACCCAGTTTGCAGTCATCTGTGAACTTTGTCAACCACAATCCTCCTATGTTTGCTTGCACCTCGGAAAAATAAATGCCGAACAAGAGGGGTCCCAGGACTGAGCCCTGTGGGACACCGCTTGTGACTGGCTTAGAGTCTGACATGGCTCCAGCAATTCTGACCTTGTGGGTTCTGTCCTTGAGCCAGTTTGCAACCCATCTTGTGACATATGGGTTTACATTTAAGCTGGTGAGTTTGTCTATGATGCCCGAGTGGGGTATTGTGTCGAAGGCTTTTGCAAGGTCAAGGTAGGCTGTGTGAACTGCCTTACCCTCATCAATGGCCTCAGTGACTGTTTCAAAAAAGTCGACCAAGTTCAAAAGGCAGGATCTGCCCTTGACAAAGCCAAATTGGGTAGGATCCCATGTCTGTAGGTCCCCAATGTCTTTGTTTATGAGTTCCATAATGATCCTTTCCATAGCTTTGCAGACCAGGCTCGTCAAGCTTATGGGGTGGTAATTTCCAGGGTCCGTAGAAGCACCACCTTTGTGGAGTGGAACCACTGTTGCTGTACGCCACTCTTTGGGTACATATCCTGTAGTAAGGCTAAGATTAAACAGCAGCCTTATGTGTGGGTTTAGTTCCTCTTGGAGTTCATGTAGCACATGGCCCGGGACACCGTCCAGTCCCATTGATGCTGTGTTTTTAGCTTTGGAGAGGGCGGCTTTCACCTAGGCATCTGAGATGTTAGGGAGGTTACACTCTGCTGTGATAGATATTTCTCCTTTTGGGAGGGGGGGGGGGATTTGCACTGAACCTGTCTGCCAGAATGTTGGCAATGTCTGTGAGTTCAATGTATTTTGTGTCATTTTGAACTAACTCTGAGCATATCTGGGAGTTTCCACCCAGGTTTCTAACATAGCTAAAGAAGGCCTTGTGATTGTCTTTTGTGTCTTTTGCAATTTTTCTCTCAAAGTTGGCCTTGGATGATTTTATGAGTGATCGCAGTTTTTTGCTAGTACTGATCAGAGATGCCTTCCCTTTTAAGGATTTTGCTCTGTCATGTAGTAGCCACCTCTTTCCTGGATGTCCTCATTTCATCCTGCCTTTTTCCTCTCTGTTCCAAATCTTCTTAATTAGATTGTCTTCTGCTATTCTGTACACATCCCTGAACTATCATAATCTGTTCTCTTTGATCTTTTCTCTAATTGGAGCTACTTTTGCTTCTGGTCTTATGTCCTCATTTCTTCATCTGTGTGTGTCCTACTACAGGCAGGCACTTAATTTCCATTGCCTCTAGCTTCCTCAGTTGCTCTGTCTTTACCATCCAGGCTTCTGTGCCATACAGTAGCACTGATTGCACCACTGTTTTGTACGTCTTACTTTTCACCTTCTTTGTGAGTCTTTTGTCATACACTGTAGCTGACACTATATGCCAGTTAGTTGCAGCCCCATTGATTCTAGTTTTGACCTCTTCATTCAGACTTCCCTTTTCCTCAGCCACCCCTCCCTGATACTTGAAGCTATTAACCTGTTCCACTCTCTTCCCTTCTATCTCAATTCTCAGCTTTTTCTGATTTCCCCTGTTTTCTGCCATTACCACTGTCTTATTTGTACTCAGTTTCATCCCATGTCCCTTCGGTTTTGCATTTCATTCCTGTATCCTTTGCAGAAGTTTTTGCTCAGATTCTGCCTGCAATTCCACATCACCTGCATACAGCACCTTTGTTGATCTATCCCCTCTGACCTGCTTATTAATGTAGACTATCGCCAGTATGAACAACGGTAGGATTAGAGCTGAACACTGATGCACACCCACTCCCACTGGGAACCCCTCTGTGAAACAACTGCTCACACTTGAGTCACTGGGTCCTTGAACATAGCTTGCACTAATTCTACCAGTGCTTTTGGGACTTCAAACCACCACAGGTCTGCCCAAATCAGCTTTCTTGGGACCTTGTCATATACTTTCTACAAGTCTAAGAATGTCCAGTTGGACTCCTTCCTCTTCTCTAGCTTCTTATCAAGTATCTGTCTACAGCAAACATTGAGTCTATTATGCTGCACCCTGATCTGAATCTGGACTCCTCATCTCCCATCTTACTCTCTACTCTGCATATCAGGTTTATCAATCACCCTCTCAAGAACTTTCATGCAATGTAACAGGAGCTTGATATCTCTGTACTGCCCACAGTTGTGGATGTCACCATTGTTCTTGTACACTGGCCTGATTATGCTTATTCTCCAGTCATCTGGGCTACACCTTTCTCTCCATACTGCTATCATACCCTCAGGAGCCATTTCTCCCCCATCTCATCCGGCATCTTTATCTCATCTGCTGTAACCTCATCTGAGCCTGCTGCTTTCCCTGACTTCATTTTCCTCACTGCTGTTCTTACTTCTTCTGTAGTTAGTTCCACTTCTTCTCTCATCGTAGGCTGTGTCTGGAGCAGTACAGCTTCTATGGGGTTTTCATTATTCAGAAGCAGTTGGAAGTACTCCTTCCATCTGACTTTGATGTCCTGTAGACTGGTGAGTAGGTTGTTCCTGGCATCCCTTATGAAAGGTGTCTAACAATCTTCTTTATCTCTGTCTTTGCCTTGCAACGTAATATAATTTCTTTGTGCTACGTACTGAGTCAGTTTCCCAAAGTTAATAGAGTGCCTGTGATGCTCTGTAGTTTGCTATTTCAATTCCTTTCTTAGCTCCTTTCTTTTAATGACTTCCTGGACTTCTGCATTCCAACATCAGCTTTCCTTATGTACCTTATTTCCATACATGGCATGGCCTCATATCTGCTCTGTAGTCCTCACACATGCTGTTTTGAGTTGCTGCCATTCTTCTTCAACCCCACCTATTTCCCCATCTTCTTGGGATGTTAGATCCCTGAGTAATTCATTGAATTGTTGTGCTTTCTCTCCCATCAACTTCCATATCTTCAGCCTGGTCTGTGATGACCTTAAAGCCTTCACTAACCACAGCTTCTAGCTTATTTTGGCAACCAGTGGTTTATGATGTGGACCGACTGTTTCACTGGGGATGACTTTGCAATCAGTGATTCTACCCCAATGCCCTTTCTTTATGAGGAGAAAGTAGTCCTCATATCCTGTTTTGTTTGACCTGATATGTGCATTTAAATCACCTATTACCAATACCAATTCATGCCGTCCTGCTTTATTTAGTAGGTCCTGCAGCTGCTGTCTCAATGCACTCTTCCCTTCACTATCACAACTCTGCTGTGGGGCATAGGCTGAGAATACGAATACTGTCCTTTCATTAAGCTGGAGTCTGATTGCCATGAGTCTGTCACTAATTCTGATAACATCCCTCACTGCTTTCAGTAGCCTTTCTCTACCATAATTCACACACCATTTCTAGCCTGTCCTCCTCCTGAGTAGTAGTCAATGGATGAACTGCCAAGTAGCTTTGCTGCCCTGACCTTTCATTCTGTCTCTTGGGTACACAGGATGTCCAGCCTTCTCTGTACCATAATGCCATTTCAAGCTCTATCTTGTAAGTGCACCTACACAGAGTGTAACTATTCTTAGTTCATGTTTGGCAGGATGAATGGTTTTACTTCCAGCTTTTGATCAAAAAAGCTATCTCAGGCAACCCAGGATGGGCAACTGGAAACTGACTGGCAAGTAACTTATAGATCCAGGACTGGTGGGCTTTACAACAGGCATGCAACGGCCAACAGGCCATACACTCTTCCAACCATTATCATGGGTCCCTGGTATAGGATGAAGTAGGCTGGGTCCTCAACCCACTGATCACTAGCAAATACACATGCCCATTGGTGACATTTGTCAACACAACCAAATCACCTAGAGCCATATTTAACACCATCAAGTGACTAGCCGTACCATGGTTCACTCTCTGTGATCCATGTTCTCCTATCTTGAGGATACTGCACACCACACTAGATGCCCAAAGCAGTTGGTCTATACTACTTTTCCCCCTATAGGGCACCATGTAGAGCCTGTGCTGCTGCCTGCATCTCCATTTTATTAGTGGGTTTGAGATGGAAACACTCAGCATGCTTTTCAGAAGTAGAAGAACCCCCACAGAGGCACAGGGAGAACATGCAAACTCAAACAGGTATTGATTGGAGGTCAGGACTGAACTTTATACCTTGTGCACAAAGAACTATCAGCATAGCTAGTTAATTTGACACAGTTATGTCATGTGTGTGTGTGTGTGTGTGTGTGTGTGTGTGTGTGTGTGTGTGTGTGTGTGTGTGTGTGTGTGTGTGTGTGTGTGCATTCTTGCAATAATCACTAGATCGCTACTAGTGCCAGGGCACATTCCACACCCATAAAGTTATTTGTGTTCACTACTAGTCCTGCATGATAACCATGTATCCAGCCAACTAAGAAGTGTTAAGTACAGTAGGCAGTGCATTGTTAAATACAGTAGGCAGTACATTTCTAAGTGGAATACAATTATGAATATTACACAAAGAGATGAAAAATTCTAAATAGGTGACATATGTTGTATACTTTGAGATACTTAGACAGGTATTATGAGCATGCTTGAAGCCACTTTACTAGCAAGTAGGTACAGCATAGAAAGATATTGCACATGTGCATAGGCGCATATAGGGGTGTGAAGTTTCACATTTGTGGAAATTGATTTAGTACTCAATATACCACATTAACCTGATTTTTAGCATAGAGCAATACAAAAATTTAATATAGAAAGATTACATCAATGTTCACAGGCATGTTAGTTAGATAAGGAAGCTTATATCGTGCCATAGCACAAGTCCCCTTCATGTATAGGCTTAAAACCAGTATTGTTAGCATCTGTGATTAGTAGGTCAAACGTTGAGCCAGTTTTCTAATCTTTTGCAATATTTTTATGCTGCCAAGATTCAAATCCTGTACCTACCCTACAAGTTAAGACATATTAAGTAGTGCAGAATGTAACTATTGCCATCATAGTGTCATTTGCCTCGAAAATAAATGCAGATTTATCGCTTTATCTTCACAAAATATAGATAGAATTATTTCTTAAATGCCCATGTTTCACATAGACTTCCTTACAAGCAATGCACCTCCTGTAGTATAATGATGATGACACCCAGAATCTGGTTTTGGCCTGCTTTTCTTCTTTCCTTCCTCAGTCCTCAGTGACCCTCAGGTGTGCTTCCTTTTATACACTCCAGTCCAAGTGTCCCTCAGTCATGGTCAACAAATCATGTGCTTCCTTGTCTAAAAGCTTGTCTATAAATGAGTTATTTTTCCACTTGAATCTTAGCTTAGAAAATTTGTCCTGAAATATTGTCACAGGCTTGTTTTACTTTTAATGAAAGCTCAAATGGGATTTTAAACTGTTCTTGTCAGCAGAAGGTGTCTATGACCTTTGACACCTTACAGAACTGGAAGTAATAATGGAATGTCGAGACAATTGGAGAAGACAGCTTTATACAAATAAAGGTAATAAAGTATTTAAGTGTTTAATTAGTATATTTATACTTATTTCTTTATATATAGATAGTATTTTTGTGAATTTGTATGCTTGTATGGCATTTTTTTTATGATTTCTTTTTAAAGACATAACTAGTTACTTAAATGTCCACTTAATATTTTAAATAAAAAAGCTTTACAAACAGATTACTGTGGAATAGAAATAATCAATTAAAGATAAAACTCACTAATATTATTTAAATATTCTTAATACTGTGTAGACAATTCTCCAGATTTACTATTCCTCTGTGCAAGACTCGGTTAATTTTGCAAGGAGGCGGCTATTTAGGAGCAGGACGGCAGCACGCCACTCATAATAATGAGGCGTGTTGCCTGAGCTCCTAGGCTTACACGGAGCATGTAAGAGTGCAGGGGGCATGTCTGAGAGCTCTCCCCACAATGAAGAACAGCAGAAAGGGGTAGGAAATGAGCAAGACCGCTCATAGGTGACCGCATATCCCCACCAACAGTCCCCCTTGTGTACAACAGCAACAGTATACATACATAAAATGAAGAAACCCTTTATTTTTTTTTTTAAATCTGATTAAAACTAACCGTAAGTGCGCGGGTGTGCCCATCACTTAGCTACTGTTAATGCAGCTTATACGGCTGAAGAGTATAACAAGGAAGATATATGCAAATGAAGCTGCATAGCAATAGTGTAGTGGGCAGAGCATTCGCTTTATGAGCAGGCATTCCCGGTGTGAGTCCCACTACAGCACTTTCCATGGCAAAGCACAATATGACTAATATTTATGTTGCATGATCCACTAAGTAACATATTTTCATGAACTGGAGTACTGCAGTAAATGTACATGTGAGTTGTCAGTGTCATAATGAATAAGGCACTAGTAAACAGGTTTAAGCAAAAATAAGCAGTAGTAAACATATTTACGCACTAGTAAGCCCTTTTGCGTGGTGGTAAGCAATGCCTACACTGGTTAAGAAATTCTAAATCTAACTCTCTGTAAGCAGATGTAATGGCAGGTTAGCAGTGCTTACCATCATGCAAACCTGCTTACAACTGCTCAAAAGTGCCTTAATCACTCTTCATCCAGTGGCCCTTGTTCTGCCCATCAAAAAAATTAACAACCATACAGGTCTTGAACCTCGGACCCTACACACCATAGTCACAGTAGTTAACCACCAAGCCATCACAGAAGTGGAAAAGAATGAGGTATCAGCAAACAAGTCCTCACCATAGTAAAACCAAACTGAACCTGTGAAAGGAATCAGTATCCAGTCATATGTTCCACAACCCACTAGACAACATAAATATCTGAAATGGAGTACAGCAGTAAGCCCAGAAGTGAGGTGTAATTGTAATAGAGTGGTGAAGTCCCCAATAAAACACAAGGACCCCATAGAGTGTACATAAACATTAATCATGGATACCAGGCAGATATATAAGATGTAAAGAATAAGAAATCAATGCCAAAAAGAAAAAATAATGCAATGCCTAATGTAAGCAATGCTAAGCATTGCACAGGCCAGCTTAGGAGATGAAAGCAATGTGTAGGCCAGCTAACTCAATGTGCCCAGTGTTATACCCCTTTAAATAATGCCAACCTTAGTTAAGCAGGTTTGCCCATAGCTTAGCCTTTTCAAAACTGGCCAATCATGGAAAAGTGTGGGAAATCGGCCCTACTTAAACCAAAGAGGCGGGAATACATCTCATAACTGGTTGTAGCTTCACCTTGCAGGCACTATGGCACTAAGGGTAGATGGTGTGTGCTCTCAGGTGCAGCGCTGGTGATTCCAGGAGTCCAAGGTCATTGCAGAACTCCTTGTCAAAGACCATGATCAGAGACTGCTGCAGGGCCAGTACTAGGGCTCCCAATATAAGGTGGAGGCCTGGGAACGTCTCACCCGTGACCTCACCAGTGCCATGGGCATATCCCGAACTGGTGAGCAGGTCAGGCACCACTATGCCGACCTGAAGCGGCATAAGGGGGACCTCTTGGAAGATTGGCTCCAAGAGGCTAGAGCGTCAGGGGATGTTCCAGCCATGTGTAAGTATCACCCCAGTAGGTGTGTAATAATTGCCAGCTCAGGTATATCATGGATAGGTATAGGTAAATATTCCTCTTATGTCCCCAAAAGCTGCAATGGAGTGGTCCACAAACCAGGAGGCCCACATCAGTTACCTGGCAAGGTTGCGATGTGTGGTACGTCAGTAATACTCATGCAGTTACTGTCATAAGAAGTAGTAGTAAATTAATTGCTTGTATAAAACCTGATTTGTTCAAGGTAAGTACTGCATACACTAGACAATATGGCAGAAGGAGTCTCATATTGTTTGTAAGTCAATAAAAGTGTACTAGCCTGACAAAATAGGTCTAACTGCTGGACTGCATGTGTATATCCTGGCATCATACAGTAATGTAGATACGCAATCATGTAATAGTACTGTAGTATTAAGCACTGTTACCCACACCATGCACCATAACCCAACACTACAACCTGTGAGAAATGCACTTATATAGCCAAACTGGAAGCAAAGCTCTCTTCATCCAAGACTGGACTAGACAGTCAAGAGGAGAAGTTAAACACTTGCACCACACCACACTCAGCACATAGTCCCTCAAAACCTACACCACCAAAACACACACATAGAAACACAAAACACACACCTACATTCACGGAGGCTCTCAGTAAAAACCTGCCCAAGCAACAGGGACCTCCAAAGCAGAAACACAAGCAACCTCCACCCCCCAACATAACCCAAATGACGCATAGCCCACAAACACAGTGTGTCACTCAACCACAGCCCATAAGGCATAACAACGTACCCAACACTCTAGTAATAAGTGACTCTATAGTCAGGCACACTGATGTTCCACTCACCAGGCTAAACAAGGAGAAAGTTACTGTCAGCTGCCTGTCGGGTGCCAGGATCCGCCACATAATATATGCACTCAGGTCACTCCACAACAAGTACAAATATGACTCTGTCATTGTCCATGTTGGTGTGAATGACCTGAGACATACCTCCTTGGACTACATGAAAAGGGACATGGAGGAGCTGTCCGATCTTGTAGCCCAGGCAGGTATGAACCTAGCCCTGAGTAGCATCCTGCCATCACCCAGAATGATAACACAGTACAAGGACAAAATGATTGACTTCAACAATTGGCTAAGCTTCTGGTGTCATTCTAAGGGGATCCAGTATCTGTCTGCCTGGGATGACATGATCGACAAGCCACAATGCTTTGCCAGAGATGGCCTGCACCTGTCGCCCCTGGGATTCTGGATACTGGCTAAGGCTCTAGCCACCCCTATGGTGCCTTTTTTAGGCAAGGTTCAAATGACAAATTCACCACCCTAACAGGTACAGGCAAGAAGAATCTGAGGGTATTGCTACTCAATGCTAGAAGTCTAAACCTCAAAATGCACTCTCTCAAGGCACTCCTTAAAATGGAGAACATCGACATCTGTGCAGTGACAGAGACCTGGTTCAAGGCTCCAGAGAGTACCCCTGCATTACCAGGCTATAGCCTGGACCGAAACAATAAAGGCGGAGGCGTGTCCATATTCATTAAGGATATCCACACCTCCAGGCTAGTTGCTCAGCATAATGCATCCGAGATTATCCAAGTGCAACTAACTCTGGGCAAGACTGCAATCCAAATTGTAGCTTGCTACAGATCCCCCACCATGCCCCAGGATTCCCACTCCTCATTTCTTAATACACTGGAAAATATTAGGGTACAACCTAACACCCTAATAATGGGAGATTTCAACTACCCTACCATTAACTGGGAAAATTACTCGTGTACCAACTCTTGTGCTCAACGTTTTCTGGAATTCATAAATTCCAATGCCATGGATCAACTTATCCACACCCCCACCAGGGGCAGCAATATCCTAGACCTGGTTATTACCAACATGGTCAGTTCCTCGTTGGTCAGATCCGACCATAAGCTAATCACCCTAGACATCCACATCCCTCCCCCACCCCCCATTAGGGAAACCACAGTAAAATATTTCTCCAAAGCCAACTTCACGCTTCTTAAGACAGAAGTGGCAAACTTCACGACACCCATGCTGATGGACAATAGAGGTATGACTGCTGAATCCTACACAAATGCACTTTATAAGCACTTACATGAGTGCATGGATCGTGCAATCCCTAAAAGAACCAAGATGCTATCCTCCAAAAAAAGGAAGCCAATCTGGTGGTCCCCTGCCATAAACAAACTCTAGAACAGAAGAAAGAAACTGTTGCAAAAAAGAGTAAAATCCCATGATTGGAGAAACTCCCTGGTCAGCTTCAGTAAGAAGCTGAGATCCCTCATAAAATCATCCAAAGCTAGTTATGAAAACAAAATCGCCACTGACTCTAAAGACAACCACAAAGCATTCTATAGCTATGTCAAGAATCTCAATGGCAACACTCAGATCTGCTCTGAGTTACAGCACAATGGCACTAAATATACAGAACCAACGGATATTGCCAACATCCTGGCAGATAGGTTCAGTGCTAACTTTACTCCCCTGTCATCCCCTACAGGGCCCATCTCTATACCAGAAGAATGCAAAGTTCCTGTAATCACGGCTGCACAGGTAAAAAACACACTATCCAAAGCCAAGAACACAGCATCCATGGGACCTGATGACATCCCAGGCTGTGTTCTACATGAACTACAGAACAAACTGGCACCCCACCTAAGTAGCATGTTCAATCATTGCCTCACCTCAGGCTATGTGTCCACTGAATGGTGCACAGCGACAGTTATCCCACTCCAAAAAGGAGGAGCCACCACAGACCCCAGAAACTACCGCCCAATTAGCCTAACGAGCCTGGTCTCCAAGGCTATGGAGCGTATCATCATGGAACTTATAAACAATGACATTGGTAATCTCCAAACTCAGGACCCCACCCAGTTCAGGTCTATAAAAGGCAGATCATGTCTCCTAAACCTGATAGACTTCTTTGAAGCAGTTACCAAAGCCGTAGATGAGGGTAAGGTGGTTCACACAGCCTATCTAGATCTTGCCAAGGCTTTTGACATTATCCCCTACTCTGGAATTATAGATAAACTCACTAAACTAGGTATAAATCCCTATGTCACAAGATGGGTTGCCAACTGGCTCACTGACAGAACCCACACTGTGAAAGTAGCAGACTCCAAATCCAGCTTCAGACCAGTGACAAGTGGAGTACCACAGGGTTCAGTCCTGGGTCCTCTCCTGTTTGATATCTACTTCTCTGAAGTACAGGCCAACACAGAAGGTCTTTGGCTAATGAAGTTCGCAGATGACTGCAAACTAGGAGCCATAATCAAAACTCCAAAAGATGTGGACATCCTACAAAAGGGCCTTGCTGAGACAGATGCCTGGTGTCAAAGCCATGGCCTCAAGCTCAATGCCAAAAAGTGCATTGTCATTCCTTTTGATAAAAACTCAGTACCCATGAACTACCACATAGGTGGTAGTCTACTTAACACCTAAAGTGGGATAACAGACCTTGATACACAGGTGGACAGTAGTCTCTCCTTTGATAATCACATCACCACAGTAGTCAGGAAATCCTTCTATGTGGCACACCTCATCACAAAAGGTTTCTCATCGAGGAAAAAAGAGGTCATTTTTCCCCTCTACTCGTCACTCATTAGACCCATTATAGAGTACAATGCCCCTTTTGGTATGTACCTCACAAGACATCTACAACAACTGGAAAGGCCACAGAAATACCTCACAAAGAGGATTACCGGCCTCAAAGAGATGCCCTATGCAGACCATCTCAAAAAACTGCAGCTTTACTCCATTGCATATCGCCTACTCAGAGGCGATCTCTGCCTAACACACAAAGCTATGTCAAACCCAGAGCTTTTAGACATGCTCCACTTAAAGAAATCCCAATTCCTATGAGCTACATGCTCTAGGGACCTAAACCTCTTCACCACAATAAACAGAACATGCTGGAGGGATAGCTTCCTGTCTCAGAGACTTCCCATACTCTGGAACAAACTACCTATCTATATCAAACAAAGCTCCTCATTAGCACTGTTCAAGAAAAATCTTGATGATTGGATGGGAGGTAGGAAATTCACCCCGGGGATCACTTCTGTGGCTCTGCTCGACAGTGGCACAGGAAGATAATTTTCTTGGGTGGTGAAAGCCAGGGTACCATTGGCTAGGCTTATATAGGCCCTAGGGCCAATAGCCTAGTACCTACCTATGAACCTTTAAATTGAATGTGCAAATGCCTGTATATGACAGGTGTAATCCCCAGAGGCCATTTAGTACAACTGAGAGACACATAGACAGTAAACAGGGAAAATGCAGCCACAGTTCAAATCCGGCCAGTGGTAGTAGTGTGCATACAGAATCATACCCCCACAACTGTACAGATATGTCCAAAATGTCTATTAAAGTGGCCCATATCTGTTGGCTATCAATCTGTCCCTCTGGGAAATCAGTGGGATGATCCCAGATGTATAGGCAGCAAACAGGAAATACAACTGATTGACACACAGCTGTGAGAACAAAGCTGGCACACTAGCAACTCCCCAATACCTTATGTGACTAAGAAGCCATGCATGTTCCATTTACACCCCAACTTGTCAAGCTGTGGTCAGAGTGTGTACAGTAACAGAGTGAGATGTATGTGCATAATAGTAATCTCAAATCTGGTACTGTGTGTGGGAACACTCAGGTAGTGCTAATAAACCTTCCTCCCACAGGTCTGTCAGATACCAATACTGTGCCCAGAAATACAAGAATGATGTGCAGTTGCTCTGAATAATGAGGTATTCCACATCACTGTCACCCACACTGACCTACAACATATAACTGTCTAGGAAATCTCTATATGAGTGTTGTAATACAAGGTCAGAATGCAAAGGCACAGGGGATTAATAAGATAGAAAGCAGATAGGAGATATACAGCAATATCTATATATCAGACACAACTGTGAGAGACAGTGTTTAAGTTGTAGCAGACACAGCCATGATCTGGATCCTGGGAGTGGAATTAGGCTGCATACAGATTCATACCCCATAACTGTACAGATGAGGCCAGAATGTCCAGTATATGTGCCCATATCTGCTGTCTGTCCCCTGGTAAGTCTGTTGGATGATCCCAGATGTTTAGCCAGCAAACAGGGAATACAGGTGATTGTCAAACATCATGAGAACACACCTGTCACTGTAGCAACCCCAAAAACTGTTAGGAGAGTAATATTTCAAGTATGTCCTATCTACACTCCCATGTTGTCAAACTGTGACCAGAGTGTGTACAGTAACAGAGTGAGATGTATGTGCATAATGCTAATGTATAATCCGGAACTTTGTGTGGCAACAGTCAGGTAGTGCTAACAAAACATTGCTCCCACAGGTACGTTGAAAATGAACACTGTGCTAAGAAACACAGACCATTATAACCTGTACTGGTACTGCTCACTCTGGTATTGTAGGAAATTGTGAGTGTTGCAATTTCTCTGAATAATAAAGTATCACTGGTCACTGACACCCACACTGTGCTACATAATATAACTATGTAGGAAAGCATGTATATGTGTGTGTCAGGTCACTAAAGGTGGAAGAGGGCAATATTCTAGATATGTCCCAGCACACCAGCATGTGGTCAACACATGGCCAGAGTCTGTGCAGAAAGAGTTGGATAGCTATGTGCAAAACATCAAACTGGAATCCAGGAGTATGTGTAGAAACAGTTAGTTAGTGTTAACAAACATTCCCTCCACAGGTATACCAGATAAGAGGTGTATACTTCAGGTAAAACTGGTTCCTGTGTAATGATGACGACAGCCATAACACTGTCCAAACTAAGGCTATAGGGGTAGTGCAGTAAGACTTGTAAGGTACAGATAACAGCACTGACTAGGAAAATAATGTGGACTACAGGAATATACTAGTTAATTGACATCTTTCTCTCCTCCCACCATATCCCCAACAATAATCAACATACCCACCCCAAATGGTATGTAATGACTCTGATAATGTCCAGTTGTTTGATAAATATTTTCATGGTTTCCATGCATGTGCTATATTGAATTATTCCAACATTGGTGGCATGGTGTCATCAATGTACCTGTATGCTGTACTTATTACCACTGTGGTCCCATATATGCATGTGTCCTGTTTGCTATGCAACTGTTCTGTATCTGGTGTCTGGGTTAATGGGAATATCTATGCATGCCTTTATACCTAACCCCGGAATGTGTTGACTATTACTAACCCACATATGATGATGAAATCTAAACACTATATCACGCATGGGAAGGCCAGTCCCAGTGGATCCACCTGTCCAACCTCAGCTGGCCGCGGACCAGGGCACTAGCATGTCTGAGGCCCAACCCCGGACCTCCCTGTCCAATGGTCCTGCACCACCTTCGGGTGGAACCACCTCAGGGGATGGGGGTCATCCCCCCTGGGAGTAGGCGCGGACAGGCACCTGCCACCCATCACCAGGTCGGGGTCATGGTGCGTAGAGAGATCAACCAGCAGTTTGGTGATCTTCTATGCCAGCTCGAGGGCCACGTATCACGATTAGAGAGTCAGCCTGGCTCTGCAACTCAGTTCCCTGCACAGCCACCTTCGGGGCTGTGAAGGTGCAGTGGTGACAGGCCTATGGGTGGGGACCTCAGTCCCACTGTTACCACTAGGGGGCTTGTGGGCTTCCGATATCTCAACACCCCTCCCCATCAAAGTGTTTACCCCCCACATGTGTCATATACCACCCCTGTATGCTTCTTGTCTGTCTTGTCTGTTAACCTACCCAACCCACCTCCCAAATATACCTATTACACCTCGCCAACATCCCACTCTCACCTGAAAAAAAAAAAAAAGGGCAATCTGTTCCCACAAAAAAATCTCACCCCATACATAGCTGTCCATTTCGCACATGTGTCCACTGGACACACATAATCCGGTCTAATTGGCATCACAACTTATTATTGTTGTCCTTACCCCTCTCCCAGGGGTTTGAGTGTTCAAATCTACCTCCAAATTCAGTGTATATGCACAACTGTTGCTGTAGAAGAAATGGGCAGCTATGGACCTTCCCTACACCCTTCTTGCACATCCCTGGCTATTTTCCCTACTGTCTTTCCCTCTTTATGCCCCTTTTTTCACCACTTTCCTATCAAATGCTTTTTCTTTTCTTTTAAAGAAATTAGCATGAGGGTAAGTGGGAGTAAGCACTTCTAAGCAGCAGTAAATGGGTTTAAGTCTGTTTGCACTGGGGTAAGCAATGCCTACACAGGTTAAGCAATTCGGAAGCTAACAGAGTCTAAGAAACTGTAACCAGAAGTTAGCAGTGCTTACTTCGGCACAAACCCGCTTACATCTGTTTTAAAGTGACTTAATCACTCTGTATCCAACAGCCCGTGTTCTGCCCAGCAACAAAATAAACAGTCTCTGCAAGGCTCAAAGCCAGGACCCTGCACACCATAGACAAAGTGATTTACCACTAAGCCATGCCAGATATACATAACTCTGATGTTTTCTAAAACATATCATCCAGCCCAGTCATGCAACAGTACAGAGAATGCATTCCAACATTTAGATGTATGTGTGCGTGCAAATATATTAATATCTAAACAGATACAACATATCTATATATGTAGATATATGTATATATATATATATATATATATATATATATATATATATACTTATATATAACTATATATGAACATATATACATGCAAATGCCTACACTGACACATCTATATGTCTACACCTATATGTCTAGATATATACAGCAAGTTACATATATGTAAACACAGATATATATCTATGTAGGTATATACAGACATAGTTTTTTATATATATATATATATATATATATATATCTATATATATATATATATATATATATATATATATATATATATATATATATATATATATATATATATATATATATATATATATATATATACATATGTAAGCATATATATATATCTATATAGGTATATATGGCCATACATCTTTAGATAACAATGGTAGATTAAGTAAAACATATATGTCCATATGCACCATTAATGGGGTTGAGAGGCCCCAAACAATATACATATTGTACGAATAGGTATACCCCCCCCCACAGCTAAACATGTCCGCCCTGCAATACACTACCAAGTGTTTTAGATCCCATAACCAGGACCTGACACAACATGGGCACAAGATATTAACAGTACTACATTCCACCTGTATGATGTCAGGCTGGTATTGGTAACATATCATGCAGTACATTCTGGCTCCTATAGGAAATGTAAAATGTGGAAGCTATTAACATCCCCAGGACACATATACACAGACACATATATGCAGATACAGATATACATAAATATAGATATATATATATATATATATATATATATATATATATATATATATATATATAAATATATATATATATATATATATATATATATATATATATATACATGTGACTAGCAGAGATATGTACAGTAAGATACATATGTAGAAGGTGCATACAATATGGAACAGCCACTATGCATACAGTTAACACCTTAACAACTGGACACTGTATGGGCCACCCATACAAATGACAATAGTTGCCAGCAACATATAGCCACAGAGAGGTCATAGGATAAAACACCACACACAGGTTTGCAGAAATGGAAAACCTTTATTTGTGTACTATTGCAGTTTTATATGACATGTCATATAGCTGTTCAGACACTGACATCCATATAAACAGAGTAATGCAACTGTGAAATAGTTATACTAATACAGTAGTCTGGAAAGGTTCACAACTGTTACTGTCCAGGCCAAGTCCTTCAAATTGTACAATAGTACAGAAAGACTGGGCCACAAACAATCATCGGTAAGTAATGCAGGCGTATAGTTCAGCAGCCTCTTTCTACACTCTGTACAAAATCACTAGGTGGTAAAGATTTCAGTTGACCAAATGGGATGTAACTGTTACATAACAAGGCATAACTGACACCATCACATGCACACTGACAAACAGAACAGTCTGTATGGGAGGAGGTAGTAGGCCTGCATTAACCAAATTTATGTAAGTAATGTAAATATAGTTGAATTGTATGGTACTGTACATCCAGATACCTAAAGGCAGCTCACCCCTGATACCCCCACATTTTGTAACAGCCTAGGTTATTTATGGTGCATTCCCCCCACACTCAATAATACAGGGCCATATACCACTGCATGGGAGTTCACATCTGCTTTTCACATGTGCACCATTGACTACTGACAGAAATCCAAAGGACATCATAGTACAGTACTGCTGCTAACTGCTGGGCCCAGTTGTTACACAATGACATCCACCTCCACACAGGATATGAGTTCAAACACATACACATACATGTCATTGCTCGGATTAATACTCCTACTTAACTAGTTTATTACACTACAGCACTACGCAGTTATAGTACACGCCACAGAGATCACAGGAGTACTCCTTCCCCAAAGGTGTATTTCACATTTGATGACATCAGCAGGATTACCAAAGTAGGGCATTTGAATTGTAGTGAGTGTGGTGGCTAGGCTAAAATGAATTGCTCCCTACACAAAATATACAACTGACATGTGTGGATATAGAACCCCTAACAGAGGTCTATATCATACTAAAGCATGAAGCTGTTATAGGACACACCATGGGGATTACTGGAAAACTCCTTCCCCTAAGGTGTATTTCACAATGAATGACATCAGCAGGATTGCCAAAGTAGGACATTCAAATTGTAGTGAGTGTGGCTAGGCTAAAATGCATTGCTCCCTGCAAAGACATTGAAATACACACAAAACATCCACAACTGACATATGTGGGTATAGAACCCCTAACAGGGGGTCTATATCACACTACAGCATGGTGTTGTTATAGGGTGCACCATGGGGATTACTGGAGAACTCTTTTCCCAAAGGTATATTTCACAGTGAATGACATCAACAGGATTGCCAAAGTAGGGCATTTGAAATATACTGAATGTGACTAGCATAAAATGCATTGCTCCTACACAGACATTGAAATGCACACAAAACATCTAAAACCGCCATGGGTGGGAATAGAACCCTACCAGAGTTCTATATCACACTACAGCAGTACGCAGTTATGGCACACGCTATGGAGATTACTGGGCTAAATTCTTCCCAGAGGTGTATTTCTAGGTGGATGACATCAGCAGCCTTACCAAAGTAGAGCATTTGAATTGTATGGAGTGTGACAACCCTAGAAAGCATTGCTCTCTACACAGACAGAGTCAGACAGATACACACACACTTGCCAAGTCTGGGATTAGAACTCCTACATACATAATTTATCACACTACAGCAGTATGCAGTTATATGACAAGTTACAGAGATTACTGAGCTACAACCTTCCCAGAGGGTATTTACAGGTGGATGACATCAGCAGCCTTACCAAAGTAGAGCATTTGAATTGTAGGGAGTGTGACTACCCTAAAAACATTGTTCTCTACACAGACAGATAAAGAAAGACACACATGCATTTGCCACGTCTGAGATTGGAACTCCTACCTAACTAGTTTATCACACTACAGCAATACGAAGTTATGGGACACACCATAGAGATTACTGGGCTACAATTCTCCCAAAGGTGTATTTCACAGTGGATGACCTCAGCAGACTTGTCAAAGTAGGGTTATGGGGATGGCAGTGTGTTTGTGGGCCATAACCCATTCATCTAGGGATTGACACGCCACATGTGGGCACACACAGAGTCATATTTCACAGGTACATGTATACAGCGGCTAGATGACTACTTCCTTGTACAGTCATGTTGCACAGCTAGCATGTGCACCACATAGTCTGTAATGCTGACAGATAACGGTGGCTAGTATCTGCAGTGAGTGACATCTGAACATCATGTGGTTGTGGCCCTTTGGCTGTGTGTTTAGTGGGACAGGCCTGGATGGCTCCTTGTCACAGTCACCCTCTTCCACACATCTATGTATGTCTACCTTTGGCTTATTATAGTGTGGTGCCCTTACATATATATCTGTATTCCTATCCAGTGTGTGTGAAAAGCATGAGTGGTGCATACTGAGGAATGTCTGCACTGACATCTGTGATTGCCAGATATGTCTGGTCCACTGGTATTTGCAGACATGGCCTTCATGTGTGTGAGCATGCCCAGAAAGACCTTTCAGTATCTTGTTGACTGACATTGCCTTCATTTCTCTAAGTGTGTTAGCATGCCAGTATGCCCATCTGTATTGAATGTGTGGATTGAGTCCAGGTAGTTTATACTGCAATGCTGACCTTTGTTTTGTACACCTACAGGTAGGATGCTGTTTCTGCAGGGTATACGTCAATCATTTGCATTGACTATTACTACATTTCTGCATAGGATGGGGGGCACACCTGACTATTTCTACATTTCTACACAGAATTGGGGGGCATACCTGACTGTTATTACATTTCCTCATAGAATGGGGGGCACATCTGACTATTTCTACATTTCTACACAGGATTGGGGGGCACACCTGACTGTTATTGCATTACTACGTAGGATGGGGGACACACCTGACTATTTCTACATTTCTACACAGGATTGGGGGGGACACCTGACTGGTATTACATTACTACGTAGGATGGGGGGCACACCTAACACTTGTAAACATTTGATATGACTGTACTGGTATGTCAAGTACTCCATTTCATTCTGTATTCTTACCTATCATGCTGACTAGAAGCATACCAGTGTACTACAGATCTTAGCTTTGGTTGCCCTACATATTAGTGTCTGACTTCCTACCCTTCAGAACTAACATCCCACTGCCTGACCTGCTGTAGTCTATCTATGTAGGCCTGGGGGGGGGTGTTACCCATAGCCATCATTCAGAGATCATAGCACAGGCTCTGTTTGGGTTTGTCTACACCTGTCCTGCTGGCTGAGACTGTTGTTGGGTATGTGAACCTCCCTGACTGGCATGTGTGAGTCATATGGACACACATGTCACCCAGTACATTTCCTGCAATGGGTTTTGTCTCCCTGTGTTGTACTGGCTACTATGGTGACTCCAGTATGTGTTACAGATGTCATGGTGTCACTATGGGTGTCTACTTTCTGCTGCCATAAGATTCAGCCACCCAATTCCTTTGCATGCTGACATCCATACCATAGATACAGGTAAGGACACATTCTACTCCATTTTTTAATTGGTAGTTTGATTGACTTACCTTGTGGGCATGCCAGGATTGCAGATGGTACTGGAGAATGCCTATGTTGGATGCACATAGTACACTGCCTATACTTGGTTGAGCACAGGTATTGTCATGTTTGGCATCCCTTTTACTGTATGTGCGAGTCAGAGAGAGGTGTCATACCCTGGGTCCCTCCTGTGTCAGTGTATGTGCATTGTCTCTTTCCTGCGGCCTCGGCATACTGGGCACGCCTCCATCTGCCTACTGGGGCAGGCTCAGGTTGTTCCTTTTGTGAGTCACTCTTTGCCTGTGCAGGCCTTGGCATTGGTGGGGGGCTGTGTGGCCCTGCTCAATGCTGTTTCTGCCGCAGCTGTTTCCAAAGGATCATATTGTATAGTATGGCATATACCATAACAATTTGGGTACAAGTAGCTGGTGAGTATGACAAGCCTCCACCAGATTTGTCCAGACACTGGAACCGTGACCTGAGTATCCCAAACACATGCACTATTATAAGTCTGGTCTGTGTGTGTGCCTCATTATGGTATTCTTGTTCAAGTGTGTGTGCATTTCTGATGGGTGTCATCAGCCACAGCTCCAGTGTGTAACCAGCATCTCCCACCAGGTGACCGTAGGGGATGTCCCCACTGGCAAATCTCTGGTAAAGCTGTGTCATATGCCAAATGTGGGAATCGTGATAGCTTACAGGGCAGCCAACACACACATTCATTATAATGCCCTGAGCATCACAGACAACCTGGCAGTTGATGGAGGGGCTGCCCCTGTGGTTGATGTAGACCCTACTTTGATCACCGGGTGGTGCTTTGATGCATATGTGCGTGCAGTCTATAGCACCCACTACCTCAGGGTATTCTGCTATTTGGTGGAAGATATGCATATTGCTGGCCAACACCTCATGGGTGTTGAGAAAATATACGTGCTCATTGGAATGTGCTGACATGGCATCCAGGAACTGGTGGAATACTCTGGATGCCGATGCCTGTGAGATCACCATGATATCCCCAGTTGAGCTTTGGGAGGTACCTGTGGCTAGTATTCCTAGGCCTACACATACCTTGGTATCCACTGGGATGGGTTCCCCTCAGTCAGTTTGGTGTGTCAGGCGTGGCTGGCACAGCTCAACAATTTGCTGTAGGAGGTCCCTGTCCACCCCATAGCGCTCCACTATCTTCAGCTCATGTAGCCACTGGTAGGTTACCCTGGGTCTGTACACTCTTCTCATTCTCCTTATGTGGGTTGATCAGCAGCATTCACATCCTCACCACCCTCAGCCTCTTGCATATGTTGTTCTATGTTGTCTGTTGCAGACCCTCTCATTTTGTAGGTTTGTTTGTTAAAAGTTCCCCGCTTGTATACACTGGTGGTGTAGAGTGTGTGAAAAACCAGAGGGAAGGTGTTTGCATAGTTTATAGTAGTGTTCTGGGCTGAGCTGGTCTGTTGCCTGTGTAATTGGCTGATTCTGATACATCTCACCTGCCAGCTATGCTAGTTCTCCTTGATTACCTTCCTGCTGCTGTTTTCCCTTCCCATTGCCTTCCTGTTTAAGCCCGGGGGCACGCCGTGCAAACGCAGTGCTCAAATATGCACAGTGCTGCTATTTCCTGGTATAACTTTATTTTTCTTCCTTTAAAACATGGTGTGTGGCACGCACACCTGCTTAGGCAATGTAAAGAGTGCTAGGCAGATTCAGACACACCCCCTAGCTTAGCTGTGCTAAGCTAGGAGCAAACTCAAGCCACAGGGCTCCAATCCACTTACAGTATGCATGACACCCCCCATGATGTCAGCTAACTCCTAGGTTTGCACCAAGCTATTCCTACTGTTACTGTCAGTTGGGACCTGACTAGCATGCTGGGGAAAACTGGGATTCACTATCATTCCCCTCATTTGCATAGGATTACCTACAAATGCATAGTTACATGTCTCACACTGAGCCTCCCCCCTTAGCAACCACTACTCACAGCCCATGTTGTCTTCTGCCTGCCATTGACTTGCATGGCAGAATAGTGATTTTAGTTAGAATGCTTAATTTAGGTTTATATTGTTATTTTCCCCCGATCCCATTTGTGCGCTGCTGCTCTATGCTTAAACAGCCGAGATCGGCTAAAAAAAAAATAAAAGTTGATTTTTTTATTTTTTTGGCTGTTTGCAATGCCAATGGCCTTATATTTGGCCTTTGGCATGCTTATTAACTGATATGTAGCCTTTATTTGGATCTGTCACAGCTCTGTTTTGGATTTTGCTGAAATGTACTTGGTTACTAACCAAGTACATTTCTGCAGATTGCACTAGTCCTGCCTGGCCAGTTGCAAGCTTCCTGGATCACAAATTCATCTCATTTGCATGGATTTCACCTGCAACTGGGGTGATTTGCATACAGGAGCTTAGCCCGTGCAGGACTAGTGCAGGGGCGCTCGTGCACACCCCTGTAGGCTGTTCCTGGATCGCACAACAGACATATTGCCTGCTAGAGCTCCTGCAATGATCCTGCATGCCATGCAAGGCATAGAGAATCTGGGGTAATATAATTAGTTACAGGATGATACTTTATATAAGTGTAATTTTATTATATATATATAGACATATTACAGAAGTGTAGTAAATAAAATATTTTAGTAGAGTGATGCTTTCATTTGATGTAAGGTATGTTTTGTTTAGTAATTAATGTAACTTAGCTTTGGCTATACAGTTTTGAATGTGATATATAATTTTAATACACTAATCTGATTCAAAATATTTAGACAAATGAAAAATTAATAATATACTTATATATAAAATGGATCTTTCTATAATTTATGATGTAAATATATATATAATATATATATATATATATATATATATATATATATATATATATATATATATATATATATACCTACACGGAGACTACACAGAGTGTTTTCACGTACACAATATTGCTCATCGTGTGTCATTGCGCCATGCATATCAATGATGCTCTGTATACATAAGCAAGGTTTTGCAGATCACACCACTGTTGCTGCCTGTGAAACCTCTAATATGAATATGGATCATACCTGCCAACATTTTAGTGCAGAAAATCTAGACAATGACTAAAACAATGCGGGGACAAAGGCCCAAAAATAGGGACAGATTTACAGTATTGTTCTTATAAATGTAGAAAATAGCTAGAAAATTAGGATTTGTGTTAGCATGCATTTTCTGAAAAATATGAAGCATGAAACTCAAATGTACTGTATGTTATTATGTATTGACTTCAATCTTCAGTGATTTTCCAGCAAAACCACAAATTTTACAAGGTACAGTCCAAAAATATGATGCAAATATCTGGGCATTCTGCAAAATTTTATATAGTTGGGAGGTATGATGCTGATAACATTTGCTTGCTGTCCATGAAATCAAGAAAGACAAAAGCTGATGACTGCAGTAAAATGCAAGTAATTTATTAGAAAGTTGTTAGCGCTTTCATGCACATAAGTCGAGTGCACTTCTTCAGACAACATTACAAAAAACAACACTGAATATATATGGACCATAATTAGGAATCCATTAAAATCAGCTGATTCTTATTAACTTTTAAAGAACCATTCCAGTCAAAAACCTGCCATTTGAATATTCTTAAATATTTGACACAAAATATATATACTGTTACTATTATAAACCAAGATATACGAAAAAAAACCTTTTTGAAATATACAAAAAAATTTTCTTTGCATTCAACTATAAATACAAAAAGCTACTTAAAAGATCTTACTAAAAGTAATATATATGTATATACTATAGTATATAAATATATGGAAAAGAACAACAACATTTTGGGACAAATCGAATTGTTCAACGTTCCAAGGCTTTCAGCTTAAATAAACATTTGATAGAACAGACATCATTGATGCCTGGATAAACATAGGCATTAGTTTTTAGCTGCCACCTAAGTTCCTGCTCTTCTAACTTTAGGTGCCATGGGCCACCCCTAGGATTCTTGGATATTTGTTGGACCACCATAAATTTAAAACTATGTGAGTTAAATTCAAGAATGTGTTTGGCCAAGGCGTTAGTGTTGCTGCCTTTTGTTATAGCGTAAACATGTTCGTAAATTCTTTGTTTTATATGTCGTTCAGTTTTGCCAAAATAAAATGTAGGGCAAGACTGGCAGGTAACAATATAGACAACACCCTGGCTTTCACAATTGAATCGATTGGTAATATTATATTTATTATTCCTCACATAAAAAAATTGCCTGTTTGAATATATTTACAATAACTGCATCTACCACACTTAAACATACCTACTTGTTTTTTATAACTATTTTGATGTTGGTGTGGTAATTCAAACAAAGATTTGAAATTCAAACCTCTTCTGAAAACCATAGTAGGTTTGGGACCAAGTATTTTCTTAAGAGAATGTTGCTCTGCTATAATGTCCCAATTAAAGTGTAGTACATTTCTAAATTGTAAGGATAAATCATTATAAGTGGTTATAAAGCTGGTTGCATATTCACCTTGATCATTATTATGCGGGGGATATATGATATCATTTCCAAGTTGTACAATCACATTGCAATCAACTTCGGTTGTATACCCTTTAGTCAAAAGGGGTCCCAACAATTTATTATATCTTTTAGAATTTACTTCCTCATATAAATTTTTGATGATTTTTAAGGGATACCCTCAGTTTAGGAACATTGTTTCTAAAAGTCTGCATTCCTGATAAAAATCTTCATCATTAAAACACATCCTGGATGCACGAACTAACTGTCCTTTAATTATTCCTCTTTTCTGAGAAAATGGATGCTTGCTGGTGAAATGAAGAAAGGAATTACTATAAAATGGTTTTCTATATATTAAGGTTCTAAACCTGCTGAATTCCAAATCCTTATGAAGCTGAATATCCAGAAAGTTGATACACAAATCATTATATTGATGTGTAAATTGTAAAAATGAAGTAAAAGAAGACATAGTATCGACCAACTGTTCAGCATCAGTGTTGGAACCTTTCATTATTATCAGAATGTCATCCTGGTAACGTGTATACCAGATGACATTCTTCTTAAACAGTGAATGAGGAAACAAATATATACACTCCCAATATGCCATAACGGCATTGGCAAAGCTCGCTCCACAAGGGGAGCCCATGGCGACACCTGTTTTTTGTAAGTAAAGATCGCCTTGAAGCATGAAGAAGTTATTCTTCAAAATTACATCCAACAAGGAAATAATTAAATCGATTGTTGCGCCTGGTACATTTTTTAAAAAAAGAAATTCTCTTACCCATTCCATGCCAAGCTCTTGTGGGATAATGTCCATGAAATCAGACTGTAGGACAGCACGGCAATTGCTTTTCCCTTACTTGAGTTTTCTTCTTTAAAATTTGTTTGGGCCACTGCCATAGATTGTTTTTTCTCAGTTCAACTATGTCTCCATTTTTTTTTTTTTTTTTATTTGAGGTCAGTATTTGTGTGATTCACCTCCTAGCACAAACATGTTTGGCAGTGCTCAAATGGTTTGCACAAAGTGCAGCAGTGCACAAACTGGAGGAATGGACAACACAGGTTTCAGACAGGACCCATACAGCCACAGACATAAACTGGATGCAGTCAATTAATACTATTGGTCATCGCCTAAACATGGTAAGCGGCATTGAGCTGCGAATAACAGCGAGAACTTTACAATTAATACCAAGATAGGGCATATCATATCACTAATCCTCTGGCAGGTATTAAGTGTATTTGTGGAGTGCAGATGGTCTGGGCTCTTGTACAGGGTGTGGAAATTTAGTTTGATTGTTGTGATATTGCAGATTATAGCAATGAAGTTCAAAATACAGAACTGTTTTCTCATCCTTCTTGTGGCAACAGATGTAAGTGTACGACAACACTAGACATAGGGTCCATTTGACTAGCACATTTACATAAGTGCCTGTATACCAAATAACCTTGAAATTATATTCTTGCCACTGTTGCTCCCTGCTTACCCTCATGCAAGCACATTGCCTGCCAGCGCATACCCTCGACTACCATGTTTCTGCAACAGTAAGTGATGGGCAATATTTTCAAATGTTGCAAAATCAAAATGTGATCACTCTCAGTAAGAGCAAGATGTGCAATTGTGGGAAAACATCAGGTTACAAAATGCAGTTGGTAGGACATGCTCATTCTACATTGACCTTGAACTATAATAGGCATGCCCTGTGTTTCTGGTGAGGGAATGATCTTCTGAGCACAGAAGTGGGTTATTCAAGAGTCCAAATTCTTTATTGGACTCCTAGTTAAGGAGCACGGGCCCTGGTTGCTGCAGTGGGACTATTCAGGCTCAGAATACAAGTCTGAAGCTGGAATAGTATTGCCAGAGCTTTGACCAGTGCTGCAGGTATCCCACATGCTGGTGAACTATGCAGACATCACTTTGATGAACTCCGGAAAAGGAAGTGGGATACTCTCGACCACTGGATTGGAGAATTTAGTACAGGGGACACCTCGCATCTGTGTATGTATCAATTTCAGTGGGAAATTGTAAAAGTTATAAAAGTTGGATATAGTCAACACTGGTATTTATAATGGTATTCTGTTGTGTTCTGTTTTTTCCACAGCTGTCACTGAGTGAGCCTTGAATGTGAGGTCCCATGCCACACGTTTTTTATGGATGGAAGAAGCATGTGGTATGTATGCATCAGAACAGTAGAGTTCCAACTAGTAATTTAATAATAGAAATAATAATACTGATAATAGTTTTAATAGTAATTTAGTAGCATTAAAACATAAGTACGACTTAACTGGTATTTAATACAGTTGCATCAGACTGAGCATGCATATCTCAACTGTAAAGGAAAGTATGCATACCTTAGCCTGTAACACAAAGCAAAAGGTCCATATTCTCAAATAATAATGAGCATCATCTCTAAACTGTAAAAGGAAACATGCATGCAGTAGTCTGTAAGACAAAATAACAGTACAGTATTAGAGAGTAGTCAATGATTGTGGGTTCACAAAACACACTTCCCAAATATTCAATACTTTTAGGTTTTCATCATTATTGCAATGTAACTTTAGAACTCTTTATCAGTAGCACAAATGGCCTGCTGTAAACTGTAATCAGTATAACTGGAACACGCACATGTGCAATATAGGTACACATCAAGGATTGATGACTGCAATCTGTACTGTAGTGTGTCTCAGTTATGAACTGGGTAGTCTTAAAAGTAATGAAGACGTGTTAGGAGTTTGTAGTGTTAAAAGTAAAGGTAACAGAATAGAGTAAAATAAGTATATCAATGGTCTGCATGTCACATATGAAGTTACTAATGTTTTCTTTTTTTTCTCTCACCCCAACCCTTATTTTCTCTCTTCTTTTTCATTTGTTGTTTTTTTTCCACACAGCGCAGTGGGGAAGGTCTGTCTGATGAGATCCTCCTACCCCCACTCCACTGGCTACAGCACCACTGCTCAGCATGTCTGGTACACGACCTGGAAATACCCCCCTCTGCTGCCTCTACACTACCTGGCCCCTCAGGTAGTTCTGACCCAGAGGATAGGCTTGTGGATACCTCCAGGATCAGTGGCAGAGGTGGTGCTTTATAACCTGAGAAGAACTGCCAGGGATGGTGTATAGAATTGTGCACCACACTGTGGGTGCATGACTACTTCCAATGGAGCACCTGTTCTCCATCCTGGTTCAAAATACTAGTAGGAGATGCAGACAACATGCACTGCAGCCAGTGGTGCAGTGAGGTGACAGTGATGACAGTCCACTGGATAAATACTAAATTCTCACTGTCACCCAGCTTGAGATGCATGGGGCTTTGATTTCTCCACTCTCTCTCCAATCATGGTGCTCACCCACTTCTTGTGTCCTTCACTGTCCCTGTCTTTTCTTTTGTTTGTCCTGTCTGTTTGTAATTGCTTCCCCACCTACTTAACTTACCTCACCCAGACATTCCTACATCCCTTTCTCAACATTCCTCACTCTCCACGAAAAAAGAAAAAAAAAAAAAAAATGGGCAACTGCCCCAAACACACACACAAAATCATCCCATACACAGCTCTCCATTTCGTACATATATCTTCATAACACACTTGATTTGGTCCAACTGGCTATATAACATGATTGCATTGTTTGTGGTCACCCATCTTTCTGGAGATGAGAGTCCAAATGAAGTTAATATTTTGCATATATGATCATGTTTTATTGTTGTCGAAATGGATATATATGTTTTTTTTCCTACATCCCTTTTGCACATTCCTGCCCTCCTTTCACTTTTGTTTTAGCCATGCTTGCTCCCCATTTCACCACTCTCCTAGCTTTCCCATTTCTTTTCTTTAAAGAATTATTATGTGATGGTACACATCATGCACCAGTGTGAAGCAACAGTGAATGGCAAAAATGTAAGTAGATGCATTTAAAGTATCATACACACTTGGAAAATTACAACGTACACCTGTATTTGAACCCAGTAACATCAGCCTCCAACAGCAATGTATTAACGCATGCTGTCACAGAGTAATTTAGGTAGCAAATGTATTTTATACAATCAATAGTAAATGACAACAGTTTTTCAAGGATTTCCATGTGTACTCCCCCATGCTTGCTCCCCATATGACCAATGTCATATCTTCCCCATTAATTTTGTATGAAGCATCACTGCGTGATACCACTTAATGTTTTATAAAGCATTAGTGAGTAATACCCATTTAGTTTTATAAAGCATTAGTGCATGATGGAGCATGATGGTGTGCATTGCACAACATCGTTAAGCAACAGCAGTACAAAAGTAGTTCAATGTATTAGCCACACCTGTATCTGGAACCAGTACCATCTGGACCCAAAAAGGAACATATTATTGCATTAAGTGAATTAATACCTGCAGCTAGAGAGTCAGTTAAGTAGTAGGTGTGTGCAACAGCAGTTACAGCTGACATTTGTTATTCAGTCTCTGAAATACACATACCATGCAGCTGAGTCTGTAGCATCCTCTGTTAATGCACTGATACATTCATTTTTGGGGCCAGATGGTAATGGCTTTGGATTCAGGTGTATGCAACAGTGAGAGTGGGGAAAAACATGTACAGGTATATATTACTTCGTTGAATGGCTATTCAGCAAATAGCCATTCGTGAAACACTTATTTAGTGAAGCCGCTCTTCATCGAATGGCGAATTTTAACTACGGCAAATCAGCAGTTGACCACCATCTGGAATTTTCCCTTTTTCCCACTGTAGTGTGATCTTGGAGTTGGTATATTTAGTTAGATGGGTGTGTGGGGGATGTACCCCCCCACCTTGGCAGATTTTATATTTTATTAATTTTTTTTGTAGTCACTTGGTTGGCCAACCGCTTGTTTGCCCTACATAAAATTTGCCATTCGATGAAGAGCAGCTTTGCTAAATAGGAGTTTGATGAATGGCTATTTGCTGAATGGCCATTCAACAAAGTAATATAGGCCCATACATTTATTGTCCCCGGTCTCACTGTTAAATGTGATGATGTTGCCCTTACCACTTGCTTAACTTATTTCAGGACTGATAGGAATCCAACAACATATGCCTCCTGCAGATTGTAAGCCAAATACATTTATGTCAGTACTGCAGATTACTTTAAAAAAATATCACAGTGTGTCTTTTTGGCCTGTTGTGTGTACTGCTGCACTGTCTGTAATAGTGGCAGAACTGTTAGTTGTTTAGCATATATTGCGCCATAGTAGTGCAGGTATTAATGTATGCCTGTGTTTCTTCATTTTTATCACAGGTGATAATGACAGTGGGAGTGTGGGCCCTTTACCACCTGATGTCAGTGTCTCAGGTGAGGATGGTGGTGAAACTGATTCACAGTCAGAGGGTGCAGAGGTTGAATCTGCCACAGAGGTTGACAGCCAGCCACCCTCTTCATTTTCCCTGGGCAAAGCCAGTAGGCCTACACCTAACCAGTCCACTAAACCAACAAATATTGAACATGTGGAGTGCAAGGACATTGATCAGGAAAGGGTGACTAATGCACCTTCAGTGCCTGTTGACTCTGGCCATAGCTAAAGTGTGGGTGAGGTATCACACAGTGGGGTTGATAGAAGTGCTTGTAGAGGGTTTGCTGTCCCGCTTTCCCCAGTGTAGATGTCTCTTCCCATGTCACTCAACATATGTTTATGGCTGTCATGGAGGCACAGGTACATTGAGAAAGGTGGTCCATATAAATGCTCAGGGTTGTAGATTTTTCACAAGCTGACATGTGAGACTGCCTCCACTGTGTTGCCAATTCACTTAATAAGATGAATGACACAATGGAACTAGGGGTAGCTGTGATGGAACAGGGGTGTCTGTCATGGAGCAAGCAATGTCTGTGATGGAATGTCTGCTGGGAGGGGAACAGCATACTTGTGGGTGTAGATCAGCCACAACATCTGCTGATAGCCATCTTGGCCATGACCAATCAGACTCCCATAGTGGCAGTACTTCTACTGGTCCATTGGTGAATGTACTGTCCAAACCCAGAAGTGGTCATGGTCCTGGGCATTCCCGTGAAGGGAGCATGTCCGGTGGACATCAGCCACATTCAGGTAGCAGCACTGCATCTCACCTTCGGGGTGGAGGTGCTAGTGCAAGTCCTGTCAGAGCCTGTTCTCATGGTTGAGGATGAAAATGATGAACTGCCAACTCTAAGTCAAAGTCAAAGTAAAATTTATTGTAATTTAGACCTACCACCTCAGTGCAGGCTAAATGATATTTCATTGCTTCAAGTTCTATGTAAAGACAATACATATAAATATTAACAGATATAAATAAAAAAATAAGCATTTGTAACATTTGACATGACACTAGGACATAATTACATTTGTGTATTTCTATTAGCAGCACTTAGTATTGCACAGGTGAGACTTGAGCCTTATGAGACTAGAGCACTTTCAGTTGTACAGAATGTAACTTGTTCTTTGAGTTATTGCACAAAAAAAGTAAGAAGCTTTTAATGAGCTATCGCATGGTTGAGAAGAATCTAACAGTGGGTTCATTGCACCTTAAGGAAAGAGATTCCCTTAAGACTAGATGACCTCTTGCCTTACATTGCTACTCACGTTTAATAGCCTGATAGCCTGAGGAAAGAAGCTATTTCTGAATCTAGTTGTTTTGCAACATATGCTTCTGTAGCTCTTACTCAAAGTAAAGCAAAAGAACAGTCCATGTGCTGGGTGGGTTCAATCTCTGACAATCACTGTAGCTCTACTGAGACAACAGGCAGAGTCTACCATGCACAGCTCATACCTGTCCAATATACCTAGACATAGAACTAGCACTGAGCTTAGCTGTATTCCTGCAGACTCTCACACACCACTTTCACATTCAGGATCCCTACAGACACACATGAGAGTTACATGGTTCAGCCTGCCTGCTTCCCTTACTTACTCACACATACTCACTGCCTTTTTGTGTCAGCCTAGGCCTCCTGCCTCCCCACACAGCACCCTGTGAAAGTGATGATAACTGTGCCATATCCCTGTTTTCTCTCTTTGGGATTCAGGGATACAAAAGCTTTGTGTCTGATGCAGAGTGCATAGCTACACTAGTGCTTAGTGGATAGCATCATCATGTCAGTACTTTCTAGTGTATTCCCCTGTAGCAGTTGTGAAGTCAGGAACTGCGATGTGTCTCATTACTTTCTAACATTTCTCTTTAATGATTTTCCAGTGCATATGTATGGTGCACATCATTAGACACACCATTACATTCAGATCTCAGGATTGTATGACAGCACTGTAGTCAAATCTCATCAGAATAGTAATACTGCATATACAATAATCTGATATACCTGATGGCATCAGCATTGCCTGTTGACCATATGGTAATAACAGTATCCCACATGCTGGTGTAAAAGCTCCAGAGCACAAGTCTGTCTTTTACATGGCTGCAGATCTACTTATAGTGGATGACATCAGCAGTGCATGTTGGAGACAAGAAGTTGGGAAGCCTGCCTGAAATGGATGTGTAGGCTTGTGCAAGTATCAAAATAAAATCAATTTATGGGACTGGGGTCATAACTGCAGGATACATGTTTGCTCTTCTAGCTAGAGACACACACACACACACACACACACACACACACACACACACACACACACACACACACACACACACACACACACACTTGACTTCGGTGAGAACAAAACCCCTAACTATCTAAGTACACAGGCTACAGAACTCAGTACATTAAGCAAGCATCACAGTACAAGTCAGACTTTTATATGGCTGCAGGTGAACTTATAGTAGATGACATCATCAGGCCATGTGTGGGACAAGAGGTTGGGAGCCATACATAGGCTGATAGATTCATAGGTTCATATGAGGTCAGTAGCCTAACAGCACTAGGGTGTGTATGAGCCTATCTGCATAAAAGTACAAGCACCCTTATTGAGCATAGTCAGATGTTTGAGTTTAGCAGAGCAAAGTTTTCAGCACCACCAACTGACCCTGTCCATGAGGGAGCACACAACATTACATATTACACTTTGTAATGTGGTTTATATGTGTGTAAAAAATACTGAGACCCCAGGGTTGTACTGTTTGGTGGGTGGGGGGAACACTTGTATGTAATGTGAATATATATGATGTAGACTTAGAATGTGCCCTCAATTTGCAATATTTCCACTTGTACTTTTATGTCATACAAAGGAAATGGACAATAAACACTAATAAGAAAGCACCATATAGAGAACAGGTGAAGGAGACCCTGGAGAGATGGAGATATGCTCTAGAGAGGAGAGGAATGAAGGTCAGCAGGAATAAGACAGAATACATGTGTGTGAATGAGAGGGAGGATAGATGAATGGTGAGGATGCAAGGAGTAGAAGTGGCGAAGGTGGATGAGTTTAAATACTTGGTGTCAATAGTTCAGAGTAACGGTGAGTGTGGAAGAGAGGTGAAGAAGAGAGTACAGGCAGGATGGAGTGGGTGGAGAAGAGTGTCAGGAGGGATTTGCGACAGACAAGTACCTGTAAGAGTGAAAGGGAAGGCCTACAAGATGGTAGTGAGACCAGCTATGTTATATGGGTTGGAGACAGTGACATTGACAAAAAGGCAGGAGTTTGAGCTGGATGTGGCAGAATAAAAGATGTTAAGATTTGCACTGGGTGTGATGAGGGTGGACAGGATTAGGAATAAGTATATTAGAGGGTCAGCCCAGGTTGGAAGGTTTGGAGACAAAGCCAGAGAGGCATGACTACATTGGTTTGGACATGTGCTGAGGAGGGATGCTGGGTATATTGGGAAAAAGATGCTAAGGATGAAGCTGCCAGGTAACAGGAAAAGAGGAAGGCCTAAGATAAGGTTTATGGATGTGGTGAGAGAGGACATGCAGGTGGTTGGTGTGACAGAGCAAGATGCAGAGGACAGGAAGGAATGGAAACAGGTGATCTGCTGTGGCGACCCCTAACGGGAACAGCCGAAAGAAGATGATGAAGAAAGCACCATATATACAGTTCCATAGAGCAGTGAGCAGCAGATTTGTGCAATGGTTAACAAAGTGTATGTGCATGTGAGTTATACCTTTTTGTGCATTGGTAAGCAATGCACAAACGTGAGCCACATTGTTAATGTCTGGCAAGCAGAATGCAACAGTGACAAGCAATTGCATGTAAAGGTAGTTGTGGATGTGTTTTTCACAAAAGTTAAAACCATGCCTGTCCAGATAGCAGGAACACATTTACAGGACTGTAGTATGGCAGTATACCTGCAGTCTTACAGCAGATGATAAATGTGATACATAGATTAGTCCATCGTTAAAAGTAATACTGTATGGGATATGCTGTATTCAAACCCAGGACCATGTGTATGGCAGTCTTACACTTATACCTGTTGGCAAAAGAATGTTGAAGAAACAGTTATCTATGTTGTACTCCATTGTTTTAAACTGCAGTGTCACAGCAGTAAAACAAAGGTTGCACACTCTGTACTAGAACCCAGCACCATCTGTACTCCAGGCCAGTTTTTTTACAATGACCAAGGGCATTCATTGAATCTATCTGGTTTCTAGTTTGGGCTGTCTGATTCCTAGGTGGTCTGTCACTCTTCATAAAAAACATATAAGCACAGCCAATTCATTGCTTTCAGAATTTTAGCTATGCAGCACAACACAAAAATTTTATTAAAAATGGGAAGAATGAGAAATAAAAACTTAGTAATGGACAAATATAAGTAAATTGTCTGCTGTCACATTAAGGTAATTTCTGTCCAAATCCACCACTATTTACTTGATTATTGCACCAGGTTAAGAAATACGAGGATATGGCATAATATTATTAAAGAATACATTCTAGGTTCAGGACTTACCTTGCAAATGTAACAGTTGACACAGGACTAAAATTTCCTTGTCTCTACTCCCATGCTATGGAAGTATTCAGGAAAAAACAGAATGTAGGCTATAAAGCTTGTTGAATAGCTCCACTGTAATGAAAATCACCTGCTTAGTCTGTAATTAGCACATATGAAAAACATTTGCTGCTTTACTGAATATATCAACTCTGTCGATGCTCATTAGTGAGAGCACCAATGCTTAAATAAGGTAAGCACAAGTAATCTTATTACTTTTCTACATTCCTGTGACATCATGCAAACATGCAACTCAAAAAGTGAAGGAAAGGTTGCAGACCCTGAACTAGAACCCAGGACTTTCTATAATCTAGCCCTATACATACATGTGCTGCCACAGGAATAGTTACGTGCCAAGCAGCGAGAAACCTGCTGTTCATTCCTCCATTTCCCATAGTTGAGCTGAGTGCCACATTGTACAAACAATGACAAAAATTAAAAAGAGAAATTTTAACTTAAAGCGGACAGAGATGATACATTTTAACAAACAATAAAGAGAATGAGACAGAACTTGTGATTGAACACGAACACTGTGGAAGTACCTATATGAAGTGAACATCCCTACACGGTTGCAAACGCTGACAGCATCCCAGGCTGCATTCTCCATGAACTACACAACGACCTGACACCCCACCTAAGTACCATGTTCAATCATAGCCTCACTTCAGGATTTGTGCCTACTGAATGGTGCACAGCCACGGTTATCCCACTCCACAAAGAGGGCGCCACCATGGACCCCGGGAACTAACGCCCCATTAGCCTGATGAGCCTGGTCTGCAAGGCCATGGAATGTATCATCTTGGAGCTTGTAAACAAGGACATAGGTAACCTCCAAACTCTGAACCCCACTCAGTTTGGGTTTGTAAAAGGTAGGTCTTGTCTCTTCATAGTTTCGTACTAAGCTAACTACCCTTGCATGCCATTTTAAGCCTAGCCAATTATCCTTTGTGAGATTCAAACCCTATAGGTAACCTCCAAACTCTGAACCCCACTCAGTTTGGGTTTGTTAAAGGTAGGTCTTGTCTCTTCATAGTTTCGTACTAAGCTAACTACCCTTGCATGCCATTTTAAGCCTAGCCAATTATCCTTTGTGAGACTCAAACCCTGCACCTTGTGTTTGTAAGACAAATTCCTTAACCATTAGGCCACCCTCCCAACCCTTAAACCTTATTGACTTGTTTGAATCAGTCACCTGAGCTGTGGACGAGGGTAAGGTGGTGCACACAGCTTATCTTGACCTCACCAAGGCATTCAACACCATTCCCCACTCTGAAATTATAGATAAACTCAATAGACTGGGCATAAATCCCTATGTCACAAGATGGGTGGCCAACTGGCTCACTGAGAGAACCCACACAGTGAAAGTAGCCAACTCCAAATACAACTTCAGACCAGTGACAAGTGGAGTACCACAGAGCTCAGTTCTGGGTACTCTCCTGTTTGGCATCTACTTCTCAGAAGTCCAGGCTAATACAGCAGGTCTTTGGCTAATGAAATTCACAGACGACTGCAAACTAGGTGCCATAATAGAATCACCTATTGATGTGGACATTCTACAAAGGGGCTTCACTGAGACTGATGCTTGGTGTCAAAGTCATGGCCTCAAGCTCAATGCCAAGAAGTGCATTGTCATCCCCTTTGGGAAAAAACACTGTACCCATGAACTACCACATTGGTGGTAGCCTACTAAACACTGAAAATGTGATTAGAGACCTTGGGACACAGGTGGGCAGTAGTCTTTCCTTTGATAATCACATCGCCACAGTAGTCATGAAATCCTTCTACGTGGCACACAAAGGGGTTCACCTCCAGAAAAAAAGAGGTCATTGTTCCTCCCTACTCATCTCTCATCAGACCCATTATATAGTAAAATGCCCCATTTGGCAAGTACCTCGGAAGACACCTACAACAACTAGAAATGCCACAGAAATACTTCACTAAGAAGATTACTGGCCTCAAACAGATGTCATAGGCAGACTGTCTCAAAAAACTCCAGCTCTACTCCATCGCTTATCACCTACTCAGAGACAACTTCTGCCTAACATGCAAAGCCACGTCAAACCCATATCTGTTGGGCATGCTACACTTAAAGAAACCCCAATCCCTCTGAACCACATGCTCCAGGGACCTAAACCTTGCCACCACAATAATCAGAACATGCTGGAGGGATAGATTCCTGCCCCAGCGACTTCCTATATTCTGGAACAGACTACCCATTCATGTCAAGCAAAGCTCCACATTAGCCCTCTTTAAGAAAAATCTCAACAATTGGATGGGAAATAGGAAATTCACCCCAGGGATTACTTCTGTGGCTCTGCTAGACAAGGGCACATTAAAATAACTTTCTTAGGTGGTGAAAGCCAGGGAAGTATTTTAACTAGGCTTATATAGGTCCCAGGGCTGATAGCCTAGTACCTACCTATGAACCTATGAGATTCAACAGTTCTAATGAGTCTTGACCTCATTTATATCTTCACCATGCTGACAGTCCTCAATCTACATGGTTGCTAACCATGTAGACAGGGAAATTAAAGTAAAGGGAACCCAATGTTGTACACTCAAGGGATGGAATTACTTTGCTATATATCTGCTCAGAGGAATGCAGGTTTTGATAAAATTTGACTGTATCTGTCAGATACATACCACATATGCTTACATGACAGTATCAAATAGTCTGTTTCATGGGTTTTACACTTTTAACTGTCTACATTAGTTATAAGTACATTCTTCATTTGTGGGTGGGGGAGCAAAGTTGCATTTATGTCATGGCACTTAAAAAGGAATTGTTGCTATTGTTAATCTAATTTTTTAGCATCCACCATGCCTAACAATGTCATAATGTGTGTGTGGACTTACATGTTATGGTCAGTTCTGTACAAATTTATGGACTTTTATTTGGTCTTTTTTCCTGTGTAGACTCCTTTCCTTCTCTGTATTTGGATAACTTTCAAATACATGGGAAAAATTACCACAGAGTCTACATGGTTGCTTTACAGATTGTTGAATTGCTCCACTGTTTTGGTTTGCTTCATTCACATACAATTCAGCTATTTATGTTGTAATTTGCATGCCGTGGAAATTGCCAATTTTGCTTGTGAGTTTCTACCACTATGTGGAGTTTTCTGATTCCAAAAATCTTTCCATGTGTGCATCTAGCCATGACTTGCACATGGTCCAAAATGGCAGTGTAGGCTTTATTGAATCTCCCCTTCTGTTTATGTTGTTTCCTATAGCATATATGAATGAATGTTTAGTAACACACAATTTTACTGAAATATTACATATTAAAAATAATCATATTATCTTTTTTCATCAATTCATAAATGGTAATAAAATACATTTAGCAGATTATCTACTTGGTAGATATACTTTAGAAACAAACATTTGGATGTGTTTACAAATGTGTAAGTGATAAAATGAAAAATATCATCTGATTCATTTATGACATCTGTTCTTAAAATTTTAGAATTGTTAATTAATATTAGAAGTAATTTAATAAGCAATGCATCATATGTATTATGGATATATGGAATTAATAGAACAGATGTTGCTTTTTCTGATTTGACATTTTAGAATTATTCTAAAAAAATAATAATGAAATATTTACTGATGAAAAAAATATTGAAATCTGCAGAGAAATCTACTTCTTGACTATTGGAAAATTTTCACTTGGAAATATTTACATAGAGCTTTTATTACTCCTCATAAAATTGTGTTAATGTATAAATCAACAAATATTAATTGCAGGAGATGTGGTGAAACTTTAGATGCAGAATGGGTTCATATGGTGTTAGAGTGTAAGATACACTATGGCACTATACAAGCACATCCACTCATGCATGAATCGTGCCATCCTAAATAGAACCAAGATGCTCTCCTCCAAAAAAAGGAAGCCAATCTGGTGGTCCCCTGCCATAAACAAACTTTACAACAAAAGGAAGAAACTGTTGCAGAAAAGAGGAAAATCCCACGATGCAAAAAATACCCTTACCAGCCTCAGTAAGAAGCTGAGATCCCTTGTAAAATCCTCCAAAGCTAGTTATGAAAATAAAATTGCCAAAGATTCCAAAGACAACCACAAGGCATTCTATAACTATGTCAAGAATCTAAATGGCAAAGCTCAGATGTGCTCTGAGCTACAACCGAATGGCATTAAATATACTGATCCCAAGGATATTGCCAATATCCTGGCAGATCGATTCAGTGCCAACTTCATCCCCCCTCTCACCTCCTAAACAGCCCATTTCAATACCGGAAAATTGCCAAATTCCGATAATAATGGCCACACAGGTAAAAAACGTACTCTCCAAAGCTAAGAATACAGCATCCATGAGACCAGATGACATCCCAGGCTGTGTACTATATGAACTACAAAATGAACTGCCACCTCACCTAAGTGTCATGTTTAATCATACCCTCACCTCAGGCTTCGTGCCCACTGTTTGGCGCACAGCTACAGTTATCCCACTCCACAAGGGGGGATCCACCTTTGATCCCGGGAACTGCCGCCCCATCAGTCTGACAAGCCTGATCTGCAAGGCCATGGAAGGTATTATCATGGAACCTATAAACAAAGATATTGGAGACCTTCAAACACTGGACCCCACCCAGTTTGGGTTTGTGAAGAGCCGATCTTGTCTCCTGAACCTGATTGACTTCTTTGAATCAGTCTCCAGTGCTGTTGATGAGGGTAAGGTAGTCCACACAGCCTATCTGGACCTTGCCAAGGCCTTACACACCATCCCCCACTCTGGAATCATAGATAAACTTACTAAGCTGGCCATTAATCACTACGTCACTCAATGGATTGCCAACTGGCTTACTGACAGAACCCACACTGTAAAAGTAGCTGACTCCAAATCCAGTTCCAGACAAGTGACAAGTGGAGTACCTCAGGGTTCAGTCCTGGGACCACACTTGTCTGGCATCTACTTGTCTGAAGTACAGGCCAACACTAAGGGACTCTGGCTAACAAAGTTCGCAGATGACTGCAAACCGGGAGCCATTATTGAATCCCCAAATGATGTGGATACTCTACAAAATGGCCTTACAGAAACAAATGCTTGATGACAGAGTCATGGGCTCAAGCTCAATGCCCAGAAATGTGTAGTTATCCCCTTTGGAAAAAAACATGTACCCATGAATTACCACATAGGTGGCAGTACACTAAATACTGAAAGTGTGATAAGAGACTTAGGGACACAGGTGGACAGTGGTCTCACCTTCAATAACCACATTGCCGCAACAGTCAGGAACTGCTTCTATGTGGCACACTTCATCACTAAGGGCTTTTCATCCAGAAAAAAGGAGATCATTATCCCACTGTACTCATCTCTCATTAGACTCATTATAGAATACAATTCCCCATTTGGTATGTACCTCTCAAGACATCTGCAACAACTGGAAAGGCTGCAGAAATACCTCACTAAAAGAATCACAGGCCTAAAGCAGATGCCCTATGCTGACTGCCTTAAAAAAACTCCAGCTATTCTCTGTTGCATATCGTCTACTCAGAGGCAATCTCTGCTTAACATACAAGGCCATATCAAACCAAGAGCTGTTGGACATGCTAGACTTAAAATCCATCAGAGCCACACGCTCCAGGGATCTAAACCTTGTCATCACAATAAACAAAACATGCTGGAGGGATAGGTTCCTGACACAGAGACTGCCCATACTCTGGAACAGACTACCCATACATGTCAAGCAGAGTATCTCCTTGGCCCTCTTCAAAAGGAACCTTGATGATTCGAAGGGAGAAAGGAAATTCACCCCGGGGATCATGTCAGTCGCCCTGCTAGACAGGGGTCCAGGGAAGTAAATAGTGTGGGAAGAAATAGCCAGGGAATTGTTATGGCTAGGCTTGTATAGGCCCTAGGGCCAATAGCCTAGTATCAACCTATGAACCTATGAAACTATAGTCCCCCGGATTCTCTATACCTTGCACAGCATGCAAGATTTGTGCAGGAGCTCTAGCAGGCGATATGCCTGCCGTGTGATCCAGGAACAGCCTGCAGGGGCATGCACGAGCGCTCCTGCACTAATCCTGCACAGACTAATCCCCTGTATGCAAGTCACCCCATTTGCAGGAGAAATCTATGCAAATGAGGTGATTTTGCAATCCAGGAAGCTTGCAACTGGCCGTGCAGGACTAGTGTAATTTGTAGAAATGTAATCAGTTAGTAACCGAGTACATTTATGCAAAATCCAAAATGGAGCTGTGACAGGTCCAAATAAAGGCTGCGTATCATGCAGCAAGCATGCCCATGGCCAAGTATAAGGCCATTGGCATTGCAAACAGTGAAAAAAATACAAAATTGAACTTTTATAATCTCGGCTTTTTAAGTGCAGGGCAGCGACGCACAAACGGGATCGGGGGGAAAATAAGAAAATAAACCTAAATTCAGCATTCTAACTAAAATCAGTATTCTGCCATGCAAGTCAATGGCAGGCAGAAGACAACATGGCCAGTGAGTAGTGGTTGCTAAGGGGGGAGGCTCAGTATGAGACATGTAATTATGCATTAGCAGGCAATCCTATGCAAATGAGGGGAATGATAGTGAATCCCAGTTTTCCCCAGCATGCTAGTCAGGTCCCAAAAGTGTAAGAGTAGGAATAGCTTGGTGCAAGCCTAGGAGTTAGGTGACATCATGGGGGGATGTCAGGCATACTGTATGTGGACTGGAGCCCTGTGGCTCAGGTTTGCTCCTAGCTTAGCACAGCTAATCTAGGGGGTGTGTCAAAACTTGCCTAACACTCTTTACATTGCCTAAGCAGGTGTGTGTGCCGTGCACCTGGCTTTAAAGTCAGAAAAAAAAAGTTAAACCAGGAAATAGCAGTAATGTGCACATTTGTGCATTCTGTTTGCACGGGGTGCCCCTGGGCTTAAACAGGAAGGCAATGGGAAGGGAAAACAGCAGTAAGAAGGTAATCAAGGAGAACTAACTTAGCTGGCAGGTGAAATGTATCAGAATCAGCCAATTACACAGGCAGCAGTCCAGCCCAGCCCAGAACACTACTATAAACTATGCAAACACTTTCCCCTCTGTTTTTTTCCACATTCTGCACCACCGGTGTAAACAATCGGGGAACTTTTAACACTCACAACAGCAAAATGATAGTGTCTGCAATAGCTATCATATAACAACTTGTGGAAGAGGCTGAGGGTGGTGAGGATGTGAATGTCGACCAACTCACAGTGAGGAGACGGAGAAGAGTATACAGACCCAAGGTAACCTACCAGGGGCTACATGAGCTGGAGATAGTGGAGTTCTATAGGTTGGACAGGGACCTCCTATAGCAAATTGTTGAGCTGTGTCGGCCATGCCTGACATGCAGAACTCACAGAGGGGAACCCATCCCAGTGGATACCAAGGTATGTGTAGGCCTATGAATACTAACTACAGGTACCTTCCAAAGGCCAACTGGGGATATGATGGTGATTTCACATGCATCAGCATCCAGGGTACTCCACCAATTCCTGGATGCCATGACAGCACATGTCAGTGAGCATGTATATTTCCCCAACACCCATGAGGCGTTGGCCAGCAATATGCAACTGTTCCACCAAATAGCAGAATACCCTGAGATAGTGTATGCTATAAACTGCATGCACATACCCATCAAGCAGCACCCGGTGAGCGGGGTAGGGTCTACATCAACCGCAAGGGCTTCCCCTCTATCAACTGCCAGGTCATGTGTGATGCCCGGGGCATAATAATGAATGTGTGTTTTGGCTGCCCTGGAAGCTATCATGATTCCCACATCTGGCATCTGATGCAGCTGTACCAGAGATTTGCCAATGGGGACATCCCTGACTGTCACCTAGTTGGGGATGCTGGATACACACTGGAGCCGTGGCTGATGACACCCATCAGAAATGCACACACATCCGAACAAGAAATCTATAATGAGGCACACGCACAGACCAGAATTATAGTAGAGCATGAGTCTGGGATGCTCAAGTCATGGTTCCAGTGCCTGGACACATCCGGTGGTGCCATGCAGTACTCACCAGCTACATGTACCCAAATTGTCCTTATATGTGCCATGCTACACAATATGATCCTGTGGAAACAGCTACAACAGGAACAGCATGAGGCAGGGCCACACAGCCCCCCACCATTGCCAAGGCCTGCACAGGCACAGAGTGACTCATAGGAGGAACAACCTGAGCCTGCCCCAGTAGGCAGAAGGTGGCATGCCCAGTATACTCTGGCCTTGGCAAAGAGGCAACACATAGCGCATACACTGTCACAGGAGGGACCCAGGGAATAACACCTCTCTCTGACTCTCACATACAGTAAAAGGGATGCCAAACATTACACTACCTGTGCTTAACCACGTGTAGGGAGTGTACTATGTGCATCCGACATAGGCGGCTCTGCAGCACCACCATCAATACTGGGATAGCTACAAGGTGAGTGACTCACACATGCCGGTCAGGGGGGTTTACATACCTAACAACAGTCACAGCCAGCAGGAAAGGTGTAGACAAACACAAACAAAGGCTGTGCTATGGCCTCTGGATGATGCCTATGGGTAACCTCCTCCCAGGCCTACACAGACAGACTACAGCAGGTCAGGCAGTGGGATGTCAGTTCTGAAGGGTAAGAAGTCAAAAACTAATATATAGGTAAATAAAGGCTAAGATCTGTAGTTCACTGGTATGACTCGAGTCAGCATGATAGGTAAGACTACAGAATAAAATGGAGTACCCGACATACCAGTACAGTCCTAGAAAATGTGTACAAGTTTCAGGTATGCCCCCCATCCTACATAGTAATGTAATAACAGTCAGGTGTGCCCCCACAATCCTGTGTAGAAATGTAAAAATAGTCAGGTGCCCCCCCCCCATCCTACATAGAAATGTAGTAACAGTCAGGCGTGCCGCCCCAACCCTGTGTAGAAATGTAGAAATAGTCAGGTGTGCCCCCCCATCCTATGCAGAAATGTAGTAACAGTCAATGCCAAATGATCGACTGATACCCTGCAGAGACAACATGCTATCTGTAGGTGTACAACACAAAGGTCAGCACTGCTCTACAAACTACCTGGACTTGATCCACACATTCCATACAGACGGGCATACTGGACATGCTCACACACTTAAACACATGAAGGCCATGTCTGCAAACTCCAGTGGACCAGACATATCTGGCAGTTGCAGATGTTAGTGCAGACACTCCTCAGTATGCACCACTCATGCTTTGCACATACAGTGGATAAGAATACAGGCATATATCTAAAGATAACACACTATAATAAGCCAAAGGTAGACGTACATAGATGTGTGGAAGATGGTGACTATGACAAGTAGCCATCCAGGCCTGTCCAACCAGAATACAGTCAAAGGGCTACAACCACACTTGGGTCAGATTTCACTCACTGCGATACTAGCCATCGGTATCTGTGAGCATGGCAGACTATGTGGTGCACATGCTAGCTGTGCAACATGACTGTACAAGTAAGTAGTCATCTAGCAAATGTATACATGTACCTGTGAAATATGACCCTGTTTGTGCCTGCATGTGTTGTGTCAATCCCTAGCTGAATGGGTTATGGCCCATGCACACACACTGCCCTCTCCATAGCCCTACTATGACTAGCATGCTGAGGTCATCCACTGTGAAATACACCTTTGGGAGAGTTGTAGCCCAGTAATCTCTGTGGCACTTCCCATAACTGTGTACTGTTGTAGTGTGATAAACTAGTTAGGTAGGAGTTCCAATCCCAGACATGGCAACTGTGTTTGTGTGTGTGTGCGTCTGTCTATGTAGAGAGCAATGCTTTTTAGGGTGGTCACACTCCCTACAATTGAAATTCTCTACTTTGGTAAGGCTGCTGATGTCATCCACCTAGAAATACACCTCTGGGAAAGTTGTAGTCTAGTAATCTCCGTAGCGTGTGCCATAACTGCGTACTGCTGTAGTGTGATAAAGTAGTTAGGTAGGAATTCTAATCCCAGACTTGGCAAGTGTGTGTCTGTGTCTGTGAAGAGAGCAATGCTTTATAGGGTGGTCACACTCCCTACAATTGATATACTCTGCTTTGCTAAGGCTGCTGATGTCATCCACCTAGAAATACACCTCTGGGAAGGTTGTAATTCAGTAATTTCCATAGCACGTGCCATAACTGCGTACTGCTGTAATGTGATAATCTTGTGAGGTAGGAGTTCTAATCCCAAAGTTGGCAAGTGTGTTTGTCTGTGTAGTGAGTAATGCTTTTTAGGGTGGTCACACTCCCTACAATTGAAATGCTCTACTTTGGTAAGGCTGCTGATGTCATCCACATAGAAATACACCTCTGGGAAGGTTATAGCTGAATAATCTCTGCAATGCATGCCATAACTGTGTACTGCTGTAGTGTGATAAACTAGTTAGGTAGGAGTTCTAATTCCAGACTTGGCAAGTTTGTGTGTGTGTTTGTCTGACTCTGTCTGTGTAGAGTGCAATTCTTTTTAGGGTAGTCACACTCCTTACAATTCAAATGCTCTACTTTGGCAAGGATGCTGATGTCATCCACCTAGAAATACACCACTGGGAAGGTTGTTGCCCAGTAATCTCCGTAGAGCATTCTATAATTGTGTACTGCTGTAGTATGATAAATTAGTTAGGTAGAATTTCTAATCCCAGACTTGCCAAGTGTGTGTGTGTCTGACTCTTTCTGTGTAGACAGCGATACTTTTTAGGGTAGTCCCACTCCATACAATTCAGATGCCCTACTTTGGAAATCCTGCTGATGTCATCCAATGTAAAATACACCTTTGGGGAAGAAGTACTCCAGTAATCACCATGGTGCATCCTATAACAGCTCTATGCTGTAGTGTGCTATAGATCTCTGTTAGGGGTTCTATGCCCACACATGTTGGTTGTGGATGTTTTGTGTGTGTGTGTGTGTGTGTGTGTGTGTGTGTGTGTGTGTGTGTGTGTGTGTGTGTGTGTGTGTGTATCTGTCTGTGTAGGGAGCAATGCATTTTAGCCTAGCCACACTCACTACAATTCGAATGCCCTACTTTGGCAATCCTACTGATGTCATCCAATGTGAAATACACCTTTGGGGACGGAGTTCTCCAGTAATCCCCTGGTGCAATATATAACAGCTCCATGCTGTAGTGTGATATAGGCCTCTGTTAGGGGTTCTATACCCACACATGTTGACTGTGGATGTTTTGTCTGTGTGTCACTGTCTGTCTATCTATGGAGCAATGCATTTTAGCCTAGCCAAACTCACTACAATTCGAATGCCCTACTTTGGCAATCCTGCTGTCATCCAATGTGAAATATACCTTTGGAGAAAGAGTTCTTCAGTAATCCCTGTGGTGCATCTTATAACAGCTCCATGCTGTAGTGTGATATAGACCTCTGTTAGGGGTTCTATACTCACACATGTCAGGTATGGATGTTTTGTGTGTGTGTCACTGTCTGTGTAGGGAGCAATGCATTTTAGCCTAGCCACACTCACTACAATTCAAATGTCCTACTTTGGCAATCCTGCTGATGTCATTCAATGTGATATACACCTTTGGGGAAGGAGTACTCCAGTAATCTTTGTGGTGCATACTATAACTGTGTAGTGCTGTAGTATAATAAACAAGTTAGGTAGGGATTCTAATCCCAGACATGACAGGTGTGTGTTTGTGTGTGTCTGTGTTTGTAACTTGTATCCTCTGTGGAGGTGGGTGTGAGTGTGTGACACTTGGGCCCAATGTGGAGCTGATTTTGCAAATTTCTTATATGGTGGCCCTAGTATATATCACAATGTCCACCATACAGGGATAACAGATGTGAAATAGCCGAGAGGCTGGGATGCAAATCCATACACATACATGTCACATCAAGGCCAGGCAATCACAGTTAGCAACCCCAGTATTACCCAGATCCCACTCTCAACCCATGTCTCATACACACACACACACACACACACACACACACACACACACACACACACACACACACACACACTTGCCTAGGCAACAGCCAATATGTGGGTAGTACACTGCATATTGGCCACTGATAGTAACTATGGAATGATTGCAGTGGGCTACAGAGGGCATGGCACCCTGTCCATCTGTCCAATAGGCATGTACATGCAGACAGTGCACCTTCCCCATGTTCCCCACTGGACACCTGCAACACACATGTGGTGCCATCAAATGTGACCCATGATAGACATACCATGCCTGAAAACATACCCTGTATGGACAGATGCCACACTGACACCAGGGAATGCCATTAGCATGCTATCAATGTAGGTGCAGGGTAAGCCTGCTGTCCATTACCAGTTCCTGCCACAGGTGGCCAAGACTGGGACATCTGATGATAATCTGTGTACACAAAATGAGCCAGACACCCCAGGTACAGTTCCACATGTCACTGTACATGCATGTGGGACGTGTGCACATCCCAGACACAATCCATGTCATGGACAAAGGAACACATACATGGCAAGCGATGCACAGCATTTCCCACATGCAATAGTCACTCAGGTGACAGGATGGTAGATACAATACCCACCTGTGTGGGCAAATGCAGAAACTACAGCCCTGAGCCACAATGCAGACCATTGTCATGTGGTCTGATGCAAAGGTATACCCATCACCTAGCCTTGTATAGCTGTCTGGTACAGTTGACCACCACACATCCGTGCAGAAATACACATGTTAGTACTGGCACCCTGTGTGTTTGTGTGTGTGTTGTATGATCCGTATGATCACATCCACACTCACTACAACCCCCACTGGCATACTGAAGCATGCTGTCTAATGTCAGACACCTCCCCATACCCTTTGCCCATATAACCTCCGTATGACCCATGTGGTGCATATGATACCTGCACAGTAATGTGTTGTGGCAATCTCACGAGTGATGAATTGTATTCCTGGCCATGTCAAGTGTGTCAATGTGTGTGCATCCCTGTGAGAGTGTGGCTGTGTTGATTCTGGCACCTTACCATGCAGACAGGCATGTGTACTACACCTACCTTATAGCTACCATATCCCTGTTGCAGATGTCACTCACCATCACATATATGTTCTGTGGGCTCCTCAACAGGTAACTTATGTGGTGCATCCAACAACTGCATAGAACTGTGATAGCACTACATAGTTATCAGGGGTTTGATACCATGTGCTGGTAGGTGTGTGACACAAACATGCTTAAGTTTACTCTCCCAACCCTCCCTGACTTGTCTTTGCCTCTGTCTGCCTCCTTCACTCCCTCACTGGTGGATGTGGAGACATACACCTGCTTTGCTTAGGCAGCAGCATATGTATTTTAAGCAATGGTCATGATCAGCTGATGGCCTCTGCATGAATTGCAGCCATCCCCTAGCTGATTGCATGTGCAACAGCTATGGTAACATTTCCATAACCTATTGCATGGAGGCACACTCTAATATCTAGGAAAATCATGTTTGTATTGGGCCTTTTCATTCACTGTGAGCAGGAACTTGATCTGTTGTTTGGCAAACAGCATCTCAGATGGATTGGGGATATACCTCTGACAAAATACACTGTGGAAACAGGCTAACACACAGGAGGGGGATGTGCCTGCCCTGACTACAGACTGTAAGTGCTGCTATACTGCATTCGGAGTAAAGTTGGTTTAGCAGGGTGTGTGCAGATAAGGCTGTCCTACATGTTTTAATACCTGCCATGTCAGTTCTATGTTTATGAGGACTCCCCATCTGTAGGGTCATCTGCAGACTGGGCAGTGTGTGGTGACTTTGGTTTCATGTGTTACCCACAGAGCATCTATCTGTGAACTGCAGAAGGTATTGTGAGGATTGCAGTCTGAAGTTGTTGAAAGCCGTGACAGTTACTGACTTCATATCCCACATAGGACATAGGTTGTGACAAACCCTGTTACAACAGTAAATGTATGAGGTTATCACAGCAACATGTCAATACTGGTCCTGTGTATGTGCTTCCTGCCACAACTCTGTCAACCTTTGTACATATGACATGCACTAAGAGGTGCAGATGTGTTGTGCACTATATTTAGTGTCATCATAACTGATAACAAGCCAGTAAGATATCAGACTGCTACACATGCTATGTACGGTGAAGGTTATATTTGATGACATAACCTGGACATTCTGTGGTTGTTTGTACAGTACTGAAGTCTGTGTACTTATGGTGAATGTCGACAGTGTGTGTATTGTTAATATGTACTTTGTCCTGTGTGCAGACTATGGTAGATGTCATTGTTCTAAGTCCCATCCTATCTGATGTTACATGTTGCTCCACTGTATGTTACCATATTGGCTTACATGTTTGTAGGGCCATGCACACACATGTCCCATACCACAGACAGGCATCAGACCACACTGTGTAGCAGCCCAGTATATGTAGGGTTAGTGTGTAAGTGGCACATATGAGGATGGTGTTGAACAGATAATCCATATACTGCAATATTATGATAGCTCACCATATGTGGCTGTGTTCACATTGGTTGTGGTTATGCACTTTCACACAAGTGTATCTTACCATGTGCTGTGACATGCCTGTAGAACCTGCTATATATGCAAGTACATGTGTATTCCCCCACAGGAGATGTAGGCCAGTGTTGAGCCAGTCTGCCTGTAGCCTACACAGTGCTTTGTTACATGCCTAGCAGCTTAGTGTACTTACCCAGTGAGATGTCATGCCCAGATACTTACCAGATGTTCTGCTGCCAGACCTCCCTTAACAGGCATGTATGTCAAACAGAGCTGTGGGATGCTGTACAGATGTATGTCAATATCTAGTGGGTAGTATGTGGCCATGGCACCTCTGTACCAGCAGTTATTATGTGTCAGGACAGACAGGGGTGTGTGAATGCATAACCTATGGGGGTGAATGTATACCAGTCATTATGTGTTATACCCATCTACATGGCTGTTAACATCCATATTGTCAGGCTTGGTCCACATGTTCTGCACTAAGGGGTTCTGTGTATACCTCTGGACTGTACAAAGTGTGTCAGAATGTCCACATCTATTGGCCAATATCTCTGCTGTAGTCCACAGGAACATTATGTGCTTGCAGCGGTACTGTACTATGATGTCCTTAGAATGTCTGTCAGTAGCCAATGGCGCACATGTGAAAAGCAGATGTGACCTCCCACACACACCATGTCTGTGAAGACAATCCCTGTTACAGTAGCAATAGTCTACTAACATACCTGCTGTACATACCTGACATCCCTATGCACTATGAAGTTGGGACTATAGTGGCTGAGGTAGGGCTACACTCCATGTTCAGGACATATGGTGAAAATATATGTACATATGATAATCCAGATATCTATATTGATACCTACACATGTACATATCGACATATGTAGATGGGTATGTATATGTACATAGATATGCATATACATATCCAGATATATACATATAAAGAGCATATATGTCTACACATATACAGAAAGTGATACATATGCACATAAATGTATACCATGCGGCCACTCCTGCCAGCAGTCCACTGCTGTTGAATCCCTCACACTTATGGTGGGGCTGGGGCCATATATGTGTGGGCTTCACCTACACAATACATGTGTGCCAATATGCACTCCAGAGGCCAGTGTATGTAACAGTGGTATATGGCCCTGTATTATTGAGTCAAGGGGCGAGGATGCACCATACATAACCTAAGCTGTTACAAAATGTGGGAGCATCAGAGGTGAGCTGCCTTAAGGTATCTAGATGTACATTACCATACATTTCACCTATCTTGACATTACTTACATAAAGTGGGTTACTGCAGGCCTACTGCCTTCTGCCATAAAGACTGTTGTGTTTGTCAGTGTGCCTGTGATGGTGTCAGTTATGCCTTGATATGTAACGGTTACATCCTGGTTAACTGAAGTCTTTACCACCTAGTGATTGTGTACAGACTGTAGATAGAGGCTGCTGAACTATATACCTGCAGTACTTACTGTTGATTGTGTGGTATCCTGTGACCCAGTCTGTCTTTACTATTGTACAATTTGAAGGTCTTGGCCTGGACAGCAACAGTTGTGGACCTTTCCAGACTACTGTATTAGTATAACTGTTTCACAGTTGCATTACTTTGTTTATATGGATGTCAGTGTCTGAACAGCTGTATGACATGGCATATAAATCTGTAATAGTAAACAAATAAAGGTTTTCCAATTCTGCAAACCTGTGTGTGGTGTTTTATCCTATGACCTCTCTATGGGTATATGTTGCAGACAATAAATGTCATTTGTATGGGTGGCTCATCCAGTATCCAGTTGTTACAGTGTTAACTGTAGGCATAGCGGCTGTTCCATATTGTGTGCACCTACTACATAAGTATCTTACTGTACATATCTCTGTGTGTGTATGTGTAGTCACATGTATAGCTAAATATATATATATATATATATATATATATATATATATATATATGTATAGCTGTATCTGCATATATGTGTCTGTGTATATGTATCCTGGGGATGTTAATAGCTTCCACATTTTACATTTCCTATGAGAGTCAGACTGTACTGCATGATATGTTACCAATACCAGCCTGACATCATACAGGTGGGGTGTAGTACTTTTAACATCTTGTGCCCATGTCGTGTCAGGACCTGGTTATGGGATCTGCAACAATTGGTAGTGTATTGCAGGGTGAACGTGTTTAGCTGTGGGGGGGTGGGTATATCTGTTCATACAAGATGTATATTGTTTGGGGCCTCTCAACCCCATTAACGGTGCATTTGCACATATATGATTTAATCTCCCATTGATATCTACACATGTATGTCCATATATACCTATATGGATATATATATCTGCTTACATATATATAACGATGTCCTTATATACCTACATAGATATATATCTGCTTACATATATGTAACCTGCTGTGTATAGGTTCATAGGTTCATAGGTTCATACTAGGCTATCTGCCCGAGGGCATTTACAAGCCTAGCCCATCGTTTTGTGGCTTAGGCCACCCCTTTAGTATGGGGAACTATACCCATTATTTTTCTGTGCCTCTGTCGAGCAGTGACACTGAGGTAATCCCTGGGGTATATCTGCGATCTCCCATCCATTGGTCAAGATTTCTCTTGAACAAGGCCAGCGAGGTGCTCTGCCTCACATGTACCGGGATTTTGTTCCACAGCATAGGGAGTCTTTGGGTGATGAATCTATCCTCCAGCACGTCCTATTAATAGCCGTGTCAGGTTTAAGTCTCCCGCCCTTGTGGCTCTGATGGATCTAGATTTTTGAGGTGAAGCATATTCATCAAATCTGGGTTTGACATGGCCTTGTATGTTAGGCAAAGGTCACCTCTGAGCAAGTGATGGCGACTGAATAGAGCTGGAGTTCTTTCAGTCGGGCAGCATAGGACAGATTTTGAGACCCTTTATCCTTTTGGTGAGGAACTTTTGTGGCCTCTCCAGCTGCTGCAAGTGTCGGGTCAGATACATTCGAATGGGGCATTGTACTCAATCATTGGTCTGATGGTGATGAGTAAAGGGAGACTATGACCTCCTTGATCTAGATGAGAATCCTTCATGATAAGGTGGGCAATGTAGAAGGTCTTCCTAACTACTTTAGCTACATGGGTGTCGAATGACAGACTACTATCAACCTGGGTCCCCAGGTCCTGATAACTTCTTCTGTGCTCAGTGGATTGCCACCTATTTGGTAGCTAGGGGTAACCTTGTTTTCCCGAAGGGTATGACTATGCATTTTTGGCATTTAACTTTAGGCCGTGGCTCTGGCACCAGTTATCCGTTTCTGTGAGACCCTTCTGAAGGATATCTGTGTCAGATGTGTTTTCTACTATGGCGCCCAGTTTGCAGTCATCTGCAAACTTTGTCGCCATAACCCTCCTGTGTTTGCTTGTACTTGGAAAAGTAGATGCCAAACAAGAGTGGGCCAGGACTGAGCCCTGTGGGACACCACTTGTGACAGGCTTTGAGTCTGACATGGCGCCAGCAGCTCTGACCCTGTGGGTTCTGTCACTCAGCCAGTTTGCAACCCATCTTGTGATGTATGGGTTGACATTTAAGCTGATGAGTTTTCAATGATACCCGAATGGGGTATTGTATCGAAGGCCTTAGCCAGATCGAGGTAGGCTGTATGGACTGCCTTTCCTCATCAATGGCTTTGGTGACTGTTTGAAAAAGTCAACCAAGTTTAAAGGCATGATCTGCCTTTGACAAAGCCAAACTGGGTTGGATCCAAAGTCTGCAAATTCCTATGTCTTTATTTATGAGGTCCATTATGATCCTCTCCATGGCTTTGCAGATAAGGCTTGTCAAGCTAATGGGCGGTAATTTCCAGGGTGGAGGCACCGCCTTTGTGAAGTGGTACCACAGTTGCAGTCGCCACTCCTGGAGTGCGTATCCAGAGGTAAGACTTTGATTAAACAGCTGTCCTAGCTGTGGGTTTAATTCCTCATTGAGTTCATGGAGCACACAGCCGGGGACACCATCAGGTCCCATGGATGCTGTGTTTTTGCTTTGGAGAGCAGTTCTCACTTGGGCTGGAGATGTTTGGGGGCTGCAATCGTTTGGTATAGATATCTCTCCTTTTGGGGGAGAAGTTTGCACTGAACCTGTCAGCCAGTATGTTGGCAATGTCTGTAGGATCAGTAATCTTCACATCATTTTGAACTAGCTCTGAGCATATCTGGGAGTTTCCTCCCAGGTTTCTTTATAGCTAAAGAAGGCCTTATGATTGTCTTTTGAGTCTTTAGCTATTTTTCTCTCGAAATTTGCTTTGGATGATTTTATGAGAGCTCTTAGTTTTTACTTATAGTGATCAAGGGTGTCTTACCTTTTAAGGATTTTGCTCTATCTTGTAGTAGCTTCCTCCTTTTGTTGTAGAGTTTGTTTATGGCTGGGGTCCACCAGACTGGATGCTTGCCTTTGGTACAAAGAGTCTTTGTTTTGCTTGGGATTGCCTTATCCATGCAGTCCTGCAGGTGCTGGTAGAAGGCATTTGTAAGTGATTCAGCGGCTTGAGTACTGTTTTCCGCTGGGGGCCTTAAAGAGACCACACTAGTCTTTAGAAGTGTGAAGTCGGCTTTTGAGAAGTTCTTTACTGTGGTCTTTTTATTTCAGGTGGGGGTGGATGAGGACCTCCAGCGAGATTAGTTGTGGTCTGATCTCACCAGTGAGGGTACACCTCCGGTGTTGAACATTGTGCTCCCATGTTCGTGATGATGAGATCAAGTATGTTATCTCCTCTTGTGGGGATGGTGACTAGTTGTTCCATGGCATTTGAGTTTATGAATTCCAGGAACTTTTGGGCTAGGGTGTTTGGGCTTGAGTAGTGTTCCCAGTCTATATTAGGGTAATTGAAGTCACCTAGTATGATGGTGTTTGGTGATACATTTATCCTCTAGTGTTTTCAGGAAGGCCATGTGAGGTTCCTGAGTTTGTGAGGTGGCCTGTAACATGCTACAATTTGCAGAGCAGTCTTGCCTATGGTTAATTGCACCTGGATGGTCTCCGATGCATCGTGCGTTGCCACCAGTCTTGAGGTGTGGGTGTCCTTGATGAATATGGATACCCCCTCCTTTCTTGGTATTGTCCATATTTTGGGGCGGAGCATGATATGAGGTAAAACCTGATAGCGCCGGGGTGCTCTCAGGAGCCTTGAACCAGGTTTCTGTCACAGCACAGACATCGATGTTCTCCATACTGAGAAGGGCCTCGAGTGCGTGCATTTTGAGATTTAGACTTCTGGCATTGAGCAGCATTACCCTTAGTTTTTCCTTTTTGTGTTCTAGGGTGGTAGGTTTAGAATTTGAGCCTTGCCTAAAAAGGCACTATGGGGTGGCAAGAGCCTTTGCCAATATCCGGAATCCCAGGGGTGACAGGTGCAAGCCGTCCTTGCGAAGCAGCGTGGCTTGTCCAGCATGTCATCCCAGGCAGACAGACACTGGATCCCCTTTGAATGACACCAGTGTTTAAGCCAATTGTTAAAGCTGATCATCTTATCTCTGTATTGTGGCATCATTCTTGGTGAAGGTAGGATACTGCTCAAGGTCAGGGTCATACCTGTCTGGGCTACATAATCAGAGAGCTCCTCAATGTCTCTTTTCATGTAGTCCAAGGAGGTACGTCTCAGGTCGTTTACACCAGCGTGGACAATGACTGAATCATATTTGTACCTGCTGTTGAGAGACCTGAGTGCTTGCGTTATGTGGCGGATTCTAGCGCCATATGTAGACATATAGGTGTAGACTTATATATGTGTTGATGTAGGCATTTCCATGTATATCTGTTCATATATATTGATGTATGTATATATATATATATATATATATATATATATATATATATATATATATATATATATATATATATATATATATATATATATATATATATATATATATATATATATATATATATATATATATATATATATATATATATATATATATGCTACATATGTATATATATATATATATATATATATATATATATATATATATATATATATATGTGTGTGTGTGTGTGTGTTGTATCTGTTTAGATATTAATATATTTACACACATATACATCTAAATGTTGGAATACAGTCTGTACTGTTTAATGACTGCCAGGATATGTGTTTGAAAATGTCAGGGTTATGTGTGTCTGGCATGGTTTAGTGGTAATTCACTTTGTCTGTGGTGTGCAGGGTCCTGGCTCTGAGCCTTACAGAGGCTGTTTATTTTGTTGCTGGGCAGCACATGGGCCATTGGATACAGTGTGATTAAGGCACTTTAAAGCAGTTGTAAGTGGGTTTGCGCATGTTTGCACGGAGGTAAGCACTGCTAACTTTCGGTTACAGTTTCTTATACTCAATTATCTTCTAAATTGCTTAACCAGTGTAGGCATTGCTTACCTCTAAGCAAACAGGCTTAGCCCTGCTTATTGTTGCTTAAAAGTGCTTACTCCTGCTTACCACTGTGCTAATTTCTTTAAAAAAAAAAGGGTTGATAGGAAAGTGGTGAAAAAGCAGCACAAAAAGGGAAAGACAGTAGGGAAAATAGCTAGGGGTGTGCAGGAAGGTGTAGGGAAGGTCCATAGCTGCCCATTTCTTCTGCAGCAATAGCTGTGCATATACACTGAATTTGGAGGTAGATTTGGACACTCAACCCCCTGGGAGAGTGGGAGAGGGGTGAGGACAACAATAATAAGTTGTGATGCCAATTAGACTGGATTTCATGTGTCCAGTGGACATGTGTGCGAAATGGACAGCTATGTATGGAGCGAGATTTTTTTTGTGGGAACAGATTGCCCTTTTATTCTTTTTTTCATGTGAGAGTGGGATGCTGGGGAGGGGTAGTAGGTATATTTGGGGAGGTAGGTTGGGTAGCTTAACAGACAAGACAAACAAGACACCTACAGGGGTGGTATACGACACATGTGTGGGTAAACACCTTGATGGGGTGGGGTGTTGGGATAACGTAAGCCCACAAGCCCCTTAGTGGTAACAGTGGGACTGAGGTCCCCACCCATGGGCAGTCACCACTGCACCTTCACAGCCCTGAAGGTAGCTGTGCTGGGGGCTGAGTCACAGAGCCAGGCTGACTCACTAATCGTGACATGCAGCCCTCGAGCTGATGTAGAAGATCATCAAACTGCTCATTGATTGCTCTACGCATCATGACCCGGACCTGGCGACGGGTGACATGTGCCTGTCTGCACCCACTCCCGGAGGCGAGCTCCATTCCCTGAGGCAGTTCCACCCAAAGGTAGTGCAGGACCAACGGACATGGAGGTCCGGGGTTCAGCCTCAGTCATGCTGGTGCCCGGTGCCATGGCCAGCTGAGGTGGGACAAGTGGGTCAACTCAGACCAGCCTTCCCAAGCATGCTATAGTGTTTAGATTTCATCATCATATATGGGTTAGTAATAGTCAACACATTCCAGGGTTAGGTATAACAGCATGCATAGATATTCTCATTAACCCAGACACCAGATATGGAACAGTTGCATAGCAAACAGAACACATGCATATATGGGACCACAGTGGTAATAAGAACAGCATGCAGGTATGTTGATGGCACCATGCCACCAATGTTGGAATAATTCAATATAGCACATGCATGGGAACCATTAATATATTTATCAAACAATTGGACATTATCAGAGTCAATACATACCAGTTGGAGTGGGTATGTTGATTATTGTTGGAGATATAGAGGGGTGGGGTGAAAGATGTCAATTAACAACTAGTATATTCCTGTAGTCCACAGTACTTTCCTAGTCAGTGCTGTTATCTGTACCTTGCAAGTCTTACTACACTACCCGATAGCCTTACTTTGGACAGTGATATGGCTGTTGTCATCATTACACATGACCCAATTTTACCTGCAGTATACACCTCTTATCTGGTATACCTGTGGAGGGAATGTTTGTTAACACTAACTAACTGTTTCTACACATACTTCCAGATTCTGGGTTGCTGTTTTGCTCATAGCTATCCAACTCTTTCTGCACAGACTCTGGCCATGTGTTGAGCACATGATGCTGTGCCTGGACATATCTAGAATATTGCCCTCTTCCACCTTTAGTGACCTGACACACACATATACATGTTTTCCTACACGGTTATATTATGTAGCACAGTGTGGGTGACAGTGACCAGTGATATTTTATTATTCAGAGAAAGTGCAACACTCACAATTCCCTTCAATACCAAATGAACAGTACCAGTACAGGTTATAATGGCCTGTATTTCTCATCACAGTGTTTGTATCCAACATACCTGTGGGAGCAATGTTTTTAGCACTACCTGATTGTTGCCACACAAAGTTCCAGATTACACATTAGTATTATGCACATACATCTCACTCTGTTACTGTACACACTCTGGTCACAGCTTGTCAGCATAGTAGTGTAGATAGGACATACTTGAAATATTACTCTCCTAACAGTTTTTTGGGTTGCTACAGTGACAGGTGTGTTCTCATGATGTTTGACAATCAGTTGTATTCCCTGTTTGCTGGCTACACATCTGGGACCATCCCACAGACTTACCAGGGGGGCAGGGGGACAGGCAGCAGATATGGGCACATATACTAGACATTCTGGCCTCATCTGTACAGTTGTGGAGTATGCATCAGTATGCAGCCTAATTCCACTCCCTCGATTCAGACCATGGCTGTGTCTGCTACAACTTAAACACTGTCCAGCACAGTTGTGTCTGCTATATCGCTATTGCTGTATATCTCCAATCTGCTTTCTGTCTTATTAATCCCCTGTGCTTATACATTCTGACCTTGTATTACAATACTCCTATACAGTTTCCCTGACAGTTATATGTTGTTGGACAGTGTAGGCAACAGTGATGTGTAATAACTCATTATTCAGAGCAAATGCATATCATTATTGTATTTCTGGCCACAGTATAGATATTTGACAGACCTGTGGTAGGAATGTTTATTAGCACTACCTGAATGTTCCCACACACAGAACTAGATCCCACATTACTTTTATGCACATACATCTCACTCTGTTACTGTACACACTCTGACCACAGCTTGACAAGTTGGGGTGTAAATGGGACATATGTGGTTTGTTAGTCACATAAGGTATTGGGGAGTTGCTTGTGTGCCAACTTTGTTCTCATAGCTGTGTGTCAATCAGTTGTATTTCCTGTTAGCTGCCTATACATCTGGGATCATCCCACTGATTTCCCAGGGGGATAGGTTGATAGGCAACAGATATGGGCCACTTTATTTGACATTCTGGACATATCTGTACAGTTGTGGGGTATGATTCCATATGCAGACTACTACCACTGGCAGGATTTGAACCATGACTGTTCACATCTGTTCACATCTCAGTTGCATGTGCAATTCAGTTTTTGTTGTATAATTTTTCCGTGTTTACTGTCTATGTGTCTCTCAGTTGTACTAAATGGCCTCTGGGGATTCCATCTGTCATATACAGGCATTCATACACATTCAATTTATGGTGCACGGTGTGGGTAACAGTGCTTAATACTACAGTACTATTACATGATTGCATATCTACATTACCATATGATACCAGGATATACACATGCAGTCCATTAGTTAAACCTCTTTTGTCAGGCTATTACACTTTTATTGACTTACAATTAATATGAGACTCTTCCTGCCATATTCACTAGTGTATGCAGTACTTGCCTTGAATGATACAGGTTTTATAGAAGCAATTAATTTACTACTACTTTTTTTTATTTCCTATGACAGTAAATGCAGGAGTATTACTGACTTGCCTCGCGTCTCAACCTCGTCAGGTGACTGATGTGGGCCTCCTGGTTTACGGCCCACTCCATTGCAGCTGTGGGGGATATAAGAGGCATATTTAGCCATACCTATCCATGATATACCTGAGCTGGCAATTATTACACACATACTGGTGTGATACTTACACATGGCTGGAACATCCCCTAATGATCTAGCCTCTTGGAGCCACTCCTCCAAGAGGTCCCCCTTACACCACTTCAGGTTGGCATAGTGGTGCCTGACCTGCTCACCAGTTTGGTGCATGCCAGTGGCACTGGAGAGGTCACAGGTGAGACAATCCTAGGCCTCCACCTTATATTGGGAGCCCTGGTACTGGCCCTGCATCAGTCTCAGAACATGGTCTTTAACTAGGAGTCCTACCATGACCTTGAACTCCTGGATGCACCAGTGCTGCACCTGGAAGCACACACCTTCTCCCCTTACTGTCATAGTGCCTGCAAGGGGACGCTACAACAAGTTATGATATGTATTCTTGCCTTGTGTTTAAGTAGGGCCAATTTCCTGCACTTTTCCGTGATTGGCCAGTTTCGAAAAGGCTAAGCTATGGGCAAACCTGCTTACCTAGGGTTGGCATTATTTAAAGGGGTATACCACTGGGCACAATGAGTTAGCTGGTCTACATATTGCTCACACCTCCTAAGCTGGCCTGTGCAATGCTTAGTGTTGCTTACATTAGACTTCGCATTATAATGCCTTTTTGGCATTGAGTTATTAATCATTACACCTTATATGTATGCCTGGTATCCATGATTAATGTGTACATATGCTCTGTGGGGTCCTTGTGTTTTCCTGGGGACTTCAACACTCTATTACAATTACACCTTACTTCTGGGCTTACTGCTGTACTCCAGTTCACATATTTATGTTATGTAGTGGGTTATGGAACATATGACTGTATACTGACTCCTTTCACATGTTCAGTTTGGTTATACTATGGTGAGGACTTGTTTGCTGCTACCTCATTCTTCTGTACTTTTTTGATGGCTTGGTGGTTACCTACTGTGACTATGGTGTATAGGGTCCTGGGTTCGAGACCTTAATGGCTGTTTGTTTTGTTGATGGGCAGAACAAGGGCCATTGGATACAGAGTGATTAAGGCACTTTTGAGCAGTTGTAAGTGGGTTTGTGTGATGGTAAGCACTGTTAACCTGCTGTTACATCTACTTACAGAGAGTTAACTTCAGAATTGCTTAGCCAGTGTAGGCATTGCTTACCACCGCACAAATGCACTTAAGGCCACTTACTAGTGCTTAAATATGCTTACTACTGCTTATTTGTGCTTAAACCTGCTTATTTGTGCCTTATTCATTATGACACTAACACCTCACATGTGCATTTATTGCAGTACTCCAGTTTATAAATATATGTTATTTAGTGGGTTATGCAACACAAATATTGGTCATAACATGTTTTGTCATGTAAAATGGAATGTGTTGTAGTAGGACTCGAACCAGGAGTGCTTCCTCGTAAGGTGAATGCTCAGCCCACTACACTATTGCTATGCTGCTTCATTTGTGTATATCTTCCTTGTTATCCTCTTCAGCCATTTAAGCTGCAGTAACCGTAGCTAATTAATGGGTGCATCCGCGCATCTATGGTTAGCTTTAATCAGATTTTTAAAAAATAAAAAGGGTTTCTTCATTTTATTTATATATGCTATTGCTATTCTACACAAGGGGGGCTGTTGGTGGGGATATGCAGTCACCTGTGAGCGGTCTCGTTCATTGCATACCCCTTTCTGCTGTTCTACATTTTGCGGCGTATTTATTCTGAGAGCTCTGCTCTCAGACATGCACCCTGCAGTCTTACATGCTCCATGTAAGCCTAGGAGCTCAGGCAGCACGCCTCATTAATATGCATGGAGTGCTGCTGTCCTGCTCCTAAACTGTCACTTCTGTGCAGGACTAAGCTAGTCCTGCATGGAAGATTAGTAAATCCGGGGGGGGGGGGGTATCTCCTATTTGTACAGAGTTTAATATTACTACTCAAGTGCTGTGGGTGGATAGTTATACTTATATAATTATACCAATAATGCAAGTGCCTCTTGTTTTGTCTTTCTTGGCTATAGATTGAAAATTAATCACAAGAAATTGGAAAACTAAAACTACCACATTATTTATAGAATTTATAAACTTAGCTAAAAGTGTTTGTAAGTATGAATTGTCAACTATTAAGATGAGAACTTCTAAAGTCAAATATCTGTATATATCTTGACTTAAAATAAGTGATTTTCTTGAAAAATATTAATGGTCTAATTGTCTTATAGGAAAAACTTGTTATGGGCTATTGTAAATAGTTATATGGTTGTTGTGTTTTAAGCTTATTCGTTTATTGTCATTGTTAAAATTTTAATAAAAAAGATCTTAAAAAAATAAAATTATGACATCACTGCCACATCCTGGAACATCTGCAACAACTGAAAAGGCCACAGAAATACCTCACAAAGAGTATTACTGGCCTCAAACAGCTGCCCTATGCTGACCGTCTCAAAAAACTCCAGCTTTACTTCATCGCATATCGCCTACTCCGAGGTGATCTCTGCCTAACATACAAAGCTATGTCCAACCCAGAGCTGCTGGACATGCTCCACATAAAGAAATCTCAATCCCTCCAAGCTACATGCTCTAGCGACTTAAACCTGGTCACCACAATAAACAGAACATGCTAGAGGGCTATATTCCTGTCCAAAGACTTCACATACTCTGGAACAAGTTACCCATCTATATCAAACAGAGCTCCTCATTAGCACTCTTCAAGAAATATCTTGATGAGTGGATGGGAAATAGGAAATTCACCCCAGGATCACTTCTCTAGCTTGGTTTGACAGGGGCACAGGAAGATAATTGTCTTGGGTGGCAAAAGCCAGGGAACCTTTTTGGCTAGGCTTAATAAGGCCCTTGGGCCGATAGCCTAGTACCTACCTATGAACCTATGAACCTAATCCTTAAAATATACCCTTAATACAAATGGCAACCTCAGTCACTCAGAACTCCAGCATATCTGATCAAGTCAATAAAATCCAACCTCATGATGGATACTTCACACTACAACATACAAATATAAGTAACAAAAAAGCAATACTAAAAATACTACAGAAACTAAAACCTATCTTCCTAACACTAGACCAACCTCTATCAGAATTCCTGTAACTGACCACCCAAAGCCATTGCTTATCTAATACCCATAATAGTTAATAGATCAACCATTAACCAATATATTCTCATCCTCTGGAAACATTTTATATAATTCCAATACATAAAGGAGGACTGTATAATCCTACCAACTACCAATGTATTGCCATCTAATCTTACCTCTCCAAAATACTAGAAAAATGCATACAGAACTAACTTCTCCCCCATCTCCCAACTGACAATCTGATTTCATGCACTCAATATGGCTTTTGAGCAGATCACAGCAAAGAAACTGCATTATTGACATTCCTCAGCTCAATCATCCAACTCAAATATCAGAACCTTCTCATTTTCTCCATCTTCCTGGACCTATGCAAAACCTTAGACACCATATCTCAACCTTTCCTTCTCCAAATACTAGGTAAAATGGTGTGAAAAGTTAAACCATTTCATATTTTGAAAGCTATCTATTCAACAGATCTCACGCTGTGGGGTTGTGAAAAATGTATTCTGAGTTCAATCCCACAAAGGCTCAATACTAGAGCCTATTCTGTTTAAAATATTTGAAAATAGCATGCACACCATAGATGACAATGCTAACCTAGTAGTCTGACCTGTTCTGCTAAATCCGCTGCTCAGCTATAACTAAGTATCTAGTAAACATTCAAAAAACTTGAGCAGCAGTTAGTAATTTCACAACTCTTACTAAATGGGAAAAGTAACATTTGAATTCAGCACCTCAAGCAAACAAACCACACAACTATATGTATCCTCTCAAAATAACATAGGGGAGTCCCTGGTGATCTAGTGCTTACAATTCAGCACTATCATTGCATTACCCTGGGTTTGATTCCCATTCAGGAAAGCTTTAGTGCACTGTGAGGGTTATCATAATAGTTAGGGTGTTTACCTTATAGTTGGCATAATAGTTAAGGTCTTCAATTTTGCCCACATCCAAAAAATATGCTAAGTTTTTCCATCCCAAACTCACCTATAAATGGAGTTGTGGACAGCAGCACAGACTCTACATGGTCATGGTGCCCTATAGGGAGAAGGGTTGTACAGACCAACCGCTTTGGGCATCTACTGTGGTGCACAGTATCCTCAAGATAGGAGAACATGGATCACAGGCAGTACGCCGTGGCAGGGCTTGCCACTCGATGGTGTAAAATATGGCTCTACGGGATTTGGTCATGTTAATTAATGTCGCAAAAATGGGCAAGGGTAGTTAATGGTGATAAGTGGGTTGCAGACCCTGCCTACTCTGTCCTATGCCAGGGCCCCTTGCTAATGGTGGGAGGGGTATATGTGCACCTATTGGTCAGTGTGTGCCCACCATAAAGCCCAGCAGCCCTGGGTCAGTAAGCTACTGCCTGGCCGGTGTCTAGTTGCCCAACCTGGGTAACCTGAGATAGATCTGTTAAGCGAAAGCTGGACATAAAACCAACCAACCTGCTAAACATGAACTTTGAATTGCTACACTTAATGTAGGTTCACTGACAGGATGCAGCTTGGAAGTGGATGACATGATACAGAGGAGGCTGGACATACTATGTATCCAAGAGACGAGATGGAAGGGCAGTGCAGCAAAGCCACTTGGCTTGGGATCCAGAGTCTACTACTCAGGAATGGAATAGGCTAGAAATGGTGTAGGAATTGTGATGAGAGGGAAGCTTCAGAAGGCAGTGAGGGATATCATCAGAATTAATGACAGATTCATGGCAATCAGACTCCAGTGTAATGATAGGGCAGTGTTCATAATCTCTGCCTCTGCCACACAGCAGGGTTGTGATAGTGAGGAAAAGAGTGCATTCAGACAGTTGCAGGACCTACTAGATAAAGCAGGACAACATGAATTGGTGTTGATAATCGGTGATTTGAATGCACATATCGGGACAGACAGAACAGGATATGAGGACTACCGGGGTCCACATGGGTGGGGCAACAGGAATAAAGAAAGAGAAGCCATTCTAGACTTCTGTCTCACAAATGGCTTGATAGCAGCCAACACATGATTCAGAAGGAGAAACAGCCACAAGATCACATACAAGAGTAGCTGACATGCAACTCAGGTAGACTTCCTCCTAGTAAGGAAAAGGCACTTGGGTAGAATCCATGATTGCAAAGGCATCCCCATTGAAACTGTTGTCCCACAGCATAAACTACTCATTGCCACAATCAGCTGCAAGCAGTGGTCAGAGAATGCTCTATGTTCAGCAGAGGTCAGGCTGAAGACCTGGAAGTTGACTGGAGAAAAAGTACAATAGCTCAAGGAATTACTCAGGGTACTAGCACCCCAAGAAGAGGAGGACATAGGTGGAGTTGAACACGAATGGCAGTGCCTCAAAACAGCATGTGTTGGAACTACAGAAAAGATATGTGTCAGAGCCAGGTATGGAAATAAGGTACATAAGGAAAGCTGGTTGTGGAATACAGAAGTACAGGAAGTCATCATAAGAAAGAAGGAGTGCAAGAAGAAGTGGGAGATAGAAAAGACTGAACAGGTTAGGAAGGACTACTGATTAGCTAACAAAGAAGCTAAGAAAGAAGTTGCAATAGCAAAGAATAGGGCATCGGAGGCACTCTACCAGCTTCTGGAAAGTGACTCGGTAAATGGCACAAAGAAACTATATCAGGTTACAAGGCAAAGACAGAAAGATAAAGAAGATATTCAGACACCCTTCATAAGGGATGCCAGCAACAACCTCCTCACCAGTATAGAAGACATCAAAGGCAGATGGAAGGAATATTTTCAACAACTTCTGAATGAAGAAAACCCCACAGAAGCTGTATTGTCCAAGTAATAGCCTACAATTAGAGAAGAAGAGCAGCCCACCCTAGAAGAAATAAGAACAGCACTGAGGAAAATGAAGTCAGGGAAAGCAGAAGGCTCAGATGATGCCACAGCTGAGTGAGATAGGGGAGAAATGGCTCCAGAGGGTACTAATAGCTGTGTGGAGAGAAAAGCGTATCCCAGATGACTGGAGAATAAGCATACTTGTGCCAGTGTACAAGAACAAAGGGGACATCCACAACTGTGGGCAGTACAGAGGAATCAAACTCCTATCATATTGCATGAAAGTTCTGGAGAGGGTGATTGATAAATGGATATGCAGAGTAGTAGAATGTAAAATGGGAGATGAGCAGTTCACATTCAGGTCAGGATGCAGCACAATTGACCCGATATTTTCAGTGAGACAGATACTTGAGAAGAAGCTAGAGGTGAGGAGAGAGTCCAACTGGGCATTCCTAGAGTTGGAGAAAGCATATGACAAGGTCCCAAGAAAGCTGATCTGGGCAGTACTGTGGTAGTTTGAAGACCCAGAAACATTGGTAGAATTAGTGCAGGCTATGTACAAGGACCTGATGACTCAAGTATGGAAAGTGTTCAGTCTCACAGAGGGGTTCCCAGTGGAGTGTGTGTACACCAGGGTTCAGCTCTGAGCCCACTGCTGTTTATACTGGTGATGGTCTACATTAACAAACAGGTCAGAGGTGATGGATCAGCAAAGTTGCTGCATGCAAATGATGTGGCATTTCAGGCAGACTCTGAGCCAGAACTTCAGAAAAAGATAGAAGAATGGAACACAAAACTGAAGGCACATGGGATGAAACTTAGCACAGATAAGATGGTGGTAATGTCGGCAAACTGGGGAAATCAGAAGAAGCTGAGAACAGAGACAGAAGGGAAGATAGTGGAACAGGTAAACAGCTTCAAGTATCTGGGTGTGGTGGTTGAGGAGAAGGGAAGTCTGAATGAAGAGGTCAAAGCTAGAATCAGAGGGGCTGCAGCCAACTGGCATAGAGTGTTAGGTGTAGTCTATGACAGAAGAATGCCAAAGAAGGTGAAAAGTAAGGTGCACAAGACATTGGTGCAACGAGTACTACTGTATGGTAAAGAAACCTGGGCATTAAAGGTAGAACAGTTAAATAAGCTAGAGGTGATGGAAATGAAGTGCCTGAGAAGGGTAGTAGAATGCACACTGTGGGAGAGATGAAGAAATGAGGATGTAAGAGCAAAAGCCAAAGTAGCCCCAATTGCAGAAAAGATCAAAGAGAACAAATTACAGTGGTTTGAACACATGCAGAAAAGCAGAAGACAATCTGGTGAGGAAGATTTGGGACAGACAGGAAGAAGGAAAGAGAAAGTGAGGATGTCCAGCAAAGAGGTGGATGGATTGTCTGAAATAAGATCTGTGACAGTCAGGCATGAGTATTGAAGAAGGCAGGAGTGTGGCACTGAATCGAGAGAGTTGGCGATATTTAACATGATACCCTGACCCCATGTAGGAAAACAATGGGAAAAGGGGAGCTGATGGTGATGATGATGATGATGATGACCTTAAAGAGACAAAGTACAGAGCTTGATTCTCAGCTTTGGAGGACATTGGTAAGGCTTAAAATGTCCCACAATGGCAGCCTAGTACTTACTTATGAAACTATACCTATAGAGGTAGTAAAGCACACACAACTATTCAGACTCATCATAAACCACATACTATACTTTAACAAATATATAGATTTTGTCATATACAAAACAAATTAAAAAAAGTCACACTGGACAAATCCAAAACCTTCCTAACTGTTCTAGCCTGATTAATCATAGCTTAGTGTCTGTTTTTACTAAGTTTTCTCTACTCATCTTCTATTTCAAGCCAATTTCCAAAGCACATCAACAAGTTAGAACAATACTACAATAATATTGCCAGATTTGCTTCTAACTTCCCTAATAGAACTTACCATTGCAAAAGTTTGAATAAAATAAACTGGGCTAGAACCCAAACATATTTAGACCTTCAACAGACTAAATCCTGTACACTATATCTTTTACAAAACCAGCCAATGCCTGACTTTTGCCAACTTCAACCACTAAACATAATTCACCAAATACATGAACTTTTATATATATCCAAATCTTATGACTAACACAGGGGGTCATTCAGTCTAGTACACATAGCCAAACTGCTGAACATTATCCCGCAATATCAAAGGAAAACAAACCATATGCAATTCTTTGAAATCTAAAACTTTACCCAACAGATTATTGGATTTACCCATAACATTCATCTACACCTGTGTTCACATCTACTCACCAACTATTTCTTTTTTTTTTCCTCAAAAACATTTTTATTTTCAATTAAAACAGCATTTACATAATATTTTTAAATATCATTTTATACAACTATATACAATATTTACAATAACCTGATTTTCAATTTTATACACTGAATGTTATTAAATATAAAATTAACAGATCAGTTATCAGAGATGCAATATTGATTATTGCAGAGTGTCCAACAAAGATATAACTTTCCTCCAAGGATTATTTACCAATGGCCTGGGATAGATTCATAGTTCTTTGATTTTGTATTTCCATCGATGCAGTTGTCTTCAGTAAAGTGCAGAATTCTTCCAAGGTTGGGGGTATATTTGAATTCTACCTTCTGGTTGCGCTTTTCCTAGATATAGCAAGTATTGTCCATAACAAATACATATTTGTCTTATTCAGGTAGGGACCTTCATTTATATTTACCCCAGGATTCACGAAGCCTCCGTGTAAGAGTTATAACTCTTACATGGAGGCTGCTGTTAAACGGAGTGATGTCAGCATGCTTTGCATATTCATGAGAGCATGCTGAATCACACCTAAGTCTAACACGGTCCGTGTAAGACAGTAGGGGCGTGTCCGTGAGGCGAGCCCTGCAAGCAGACACGCCCCCAGAAGTGTAAAAGTGCCCAAAGTAAACACCCACAACAGAGTCCACGGAAATGTGAATAAACACAACACAACACATGCCCCCACAGACTATAAACATAAAAGATATATAAATGAACATGTTAGATTTTTTTTTTTAAATTGTAAAGATGTTTAACCGTGAGTGCGCTAGTTTGCACGGGCGTGCCTGTAGCGCAGCTACAGTTAGCAGTCAGTGGGAAAGCATATAAGAACTAAATATGCAAAATAAGCCAGGAAGCAATAGCGTAGCGGTAGAGATGTTGGCTGAAGAGCAGGCATTCATGGTTCGAGCCCCCACAACACCAATTTTTTTTTTTTTTGCAAAATAAGCAGGAAACAAGTCCCTGACAAATGTACACATAAAACCACAATTCATGTAAAATGTAATGAAATAGCCCATTTATATTGCAGACATGTGAGGTAACAAAAGAAGAAAAAATGCCAGATGTGCTCATAGCTGAGCTGCAGTTTAACAGAGTGAGTGCATGTGCCCGTAGATGAGCAGTGGTCTAACTGGTGCAAAATGAGTGCCCGTAGCTGAGCAGTGGTTTAACATGCTGAATCTATGTGCCCCTGGCTGAGCTGAGCGTAATATGCATGCCGATAGCCAAATGAGGCTTAAAGCTGCGTACCCCATTTGCGCGGAGCTGCGCACCGCGCAGACAAGCTAACCGACGGGCAACGTTGAGCAAGCCGTATCAAAACTGCCTTTACACAGACACACCCCTCAGCATGTCTAGACAGTCATGAAAAATAAAAAGCAGTGGCCAGATTCAAACCCAGGATACTATACACCAAAGTCAAGGTACAGAACCACCAAACCATGACAGCAGTACTTGTAAATGCAATAATAGCTAATATATAGGAATGAATACAAACTAGAGCATGACAATGCAGGTTTACTGAAGTTGATACAATTCCAAAATGGCCAATCACAGATATGTGCGGGAAAAACGGACTATATAAGCCCCATAGGTGGGAATACACAGCATAAACGATTGTAGAACAGACCTGCAGGCAGAATGTCAGGAGTAGGAGAGGGTAGTCGCTTTCAAGCACAGAGGTGGGGTGTTGAGGAGTCCAGGTACATGGCCTGGCTCCTCGTCCACAATCATGAGGCCCAACTCATGCAGGGCCAGGTCCTCTGGGGAGCATACAGGGCTGAGGCGTGGGACCGGTTGGCTCATGATCTCACCAGTGCCACAGGGATTCCAAGGACTGGTGAGCAGGTTCGTCACCACCATGCGGACCTGAAGAGATGCAAGCAGGACCAACTGAACCTTTGGATGCAGGAGGCCCGGCAATCACCCAACGCCCCACCACTGAGTAAGTAACATTTAATTATGTATGTAAAAAATTAAACTAGCTGATATTATGGAGATGTGTATTCCAATATTGCTTCATTTATATTACAGCTGCAGGTGTCCGTTCTGCGAACCAGAGCCTATGGCGATAGGCTGGTGCGGTTGCGCCACCAGGCAGGTCAGTAATCCACTACCAGTAACTGTAAAGAAATATAAAAGTATGACAGTCAGCAAAAGAGTGCAGTGTAGTCAGTAAGGAATAAAATCTGCAAGTAACAGTGTGAAAGTGTATGCAAGTATTGCTTGATTACAAGAGTTTTCAGCCTGTAAGTTTAACCTAAACATGAAACTGTCTGACATATATTCTGAAATAAAATGCCCTGCCTGTAAGAAAATAGTACACAACCTGCAGCAGGCTGAAAAGTATAGCTGCAGAAGATGATGAAATCACATGTGTGAAATATATCCCTGTGGAAATACTGAAACATGACAGAAGTGAGACTGCTGGAATGGATTGTAATAAGTACTGTTAAAACATGTCAATAAAGCCTAGAAGTACCATCCTGAATAGTAAAATGAAAGCAAGTGAGAGAGTGTGAGAAAGTGCCATGAATCCAGCAATACAGTAGTAATAACCCTGAATAAAGTATACTGCAGTCAAGACAGAATGAAATGCATGTGATATTCCAAACCAAACAGCAAAATCTGTTCAAAGTGTTGCTGCATCTGGAATGTGTATCCCAAAATCAGGATATGTTGCTCTCAGTCTGCAATATGCAGATAGGATGTTTGTCTGATATACCAAACATCCACACTTGTCTACAGCTATATAAAGCAAATGTAGCCCTGATGTAGCTGAACAAAGCTAGATATGAATGTGTATGAAGAACCATAAAATGTATATTGATGTTGCATTAACAGTCCTATCACCAAGTTGAAATAGTTATCATATAGGAAACTGTAGCTAGAACAGTAGTGTGTATATAACTGTAGCTATTAGAAATGTACAGCATATGTATTGTTATTCAAGGTGTTAATATTACTTTCTTCACCCCACCCTATAACTACATATAACCCATTCCACGTGAAAATGGTATGTGCAATCACAATTAACACCCCTGGACGTTTGTCCTGTTGGGTCATATATATTTGCATGTCTGTTGATGCATCTGCCCTGTTCATACATCCACACCTGATGGCCTGTTGCCATCAATTAACCCTGCATGTTGTTGGACTGTGTATTTCTGTTCAAATTATGCATGTGTTATGCACGCTGTTCAATGGTGTGAATATCTGGGTGTTTGGTTAATGGGAATACTAATGCATGCTGTTACAACTAATTGTGAATGGTATTATATGTCACTAACCCAACTGTCATGACATAATGCAAAACACAGTACGACAGGGAAGGCGGGTTCCAGCGGACCCACCTCTCCCACCTCAGCTGGCGAGTGCACCTGGCACTAGTGCCGAGTCCGGACCCTCCTCCGGTGGCCCTGTGCCACCTGCGGGTGGAAGCGCTGCAGGATGGGGCTCGCCCCTCTGCAAGTGTGGCCGGAGGAGATCCACCACTCACCCTCCATAGCGTCCGGACTGTGGTGCGTAGGGAGATTTGGGACTCTGTCCTTGAGCCCCTACGCCAGCTCGAGGCACGGGTGGCGCAACTAACGGGCATGCCTGTTGCCCCGCCTACACAGCCCCAAGCACAGCCCCGTCCTGGGCAGTGAAGGAACAGTGGCAACTTCCTATGGGTGGGGATATCAGTTCCACTGTTGCCATCTGTGGGCTCATGGGCTCTGGATATCCAAACCTCCGTCCCCGTCAATTGTGTAACCCCCCCCACACGTGTCATACACCTCCCCTGTATGCATCTTGTTTGTCTTGTCTGTTTACCTACCCAACCTACCTCCCCAGCTGTACCGACTACCTTCACCTGACATACCACTCTCACCTGAAAAAAAAAAAAAAGGGCACTCTGTACCCACAAAAAATTACGCCCCATACATAGCTGCCCATTCCGCACACATGTCTACTGGACATGGAACCTATCAATTCCAATTGGCTGTACAACAAGTATTATTGTTGTCCTGACACCTCTCTCAGGGGTGGAAGGTTTCAAATGTCACACCAAATTACATACATATGCACAGCTGTTGCTGATGAAGAAATGGGCAGCTATGGGCCTTACCTACATCCCTCCTGCACATCCCAAGCTTGTTTCCTACTGTCTTACCCTCTTTGTGACCCCTTTTCACCACTTTCCTGTCTCCCCATTTTCTTTTCTTTCAAAGAAAATAAGCTGGTGTAAGAGTAAGCACGTTTAAGTGGTTGTAATCGTGTGCGCTTGCGTGGAGCTAACCGCCAGTGCGCATGCGTGAGCTCCATGCAAACCAGCGCTAGCCCGGTTACAACTGCTTAAAAGTGCCTTAGTCACTTTGATTGACAGGTCTTGTACTCAGTTCAAAAGCAAAATAAAATCCCACTGTGAGTCCCGAACCCAGGACCTTGGCAACTGTAGTCTGCATGACTTACCACTAAGCCATGACTCTTATACAAGAACATTGTGCTAAAGTAAATATATCATGTAATAGTAGGAATGAATGTAAAGGGAATATAGATGTGTAGTACACAAAGCATGACATTTAGAATTACTATCAAAACTAGTGGATTTCCATAATAGTAGTGTGTGAACAGAAACAGCCATGCTAGTTGGAAGCTAGTAGGTAATAATGTCACTATAGCACCTTGCAAGACACACACATACTCACAGCAGGATAAGCACTGCCCATACCCCATAACCTCTTACAGGAACACATCTGGACCAAGTAATAAAATATGTGGAGCAAAGGCCCAAAACCAGGGACACATTACAAATAATGTTACAACAAACGCAGACAGTTCAGAAACTAACAGGGTCTACACTTTGTGGGATGTTTGGAAGGGTATGCAGTCTGGAACTTGAATGTTTGTCACCATAGTCTGACCTGAGCCCAGAGTGACGTGCCAGAAAAAGGTGTGCATGGGATATTGACCAAAATATGAGGCAGAAATGTGGACAACCTGCAAATATCTGTACACATGACGGGTCCGACACCACCATATTTGAATAGTTAAGAGCCTAGACATAGCAACAGTGAATGACCTACAGGGATGCCCCACAGACCCCATGTGAAATGTACAAACAGTAGGCAGAAAGGTGTAACACATGCAATGGTAACTATGGAGTCCGGAAAGTATTCACCACTTGCATGGCAGAAAAAGTGTAGTAATACATATGCTCATGCTAACCCACAGTCACAACTGCAGCATAACAGACATTTTAATGGGTGTACCCCACTGATATGTACCATTGCATGAGGCACATAACAGATGAACCTGAAAGTCTCTGGGGCCTGCTCAGCAGCATACTCAAATACCCTAATAGATGTCAAGGCCCACACCATGGCCAGACCACACTGCATGCTGTAGCACCCTAGCAGATATGGCAAGCATTCCAAGGTGTGAATGTACATGGAAAATAGGAAAGCTACAGCAGCACACTACAGTCAAGACACCTAGCAGGCATACAAGTAGTGACTGTAAAGGGCAACTATTGAAGCCTTAGCAACAGAGTGCAAGCAAAAGTGAAAGGAAAGCACACACACACACACACACACACACACACACACATTAACAGTAGTAGTAGTTGTAGGTGTCAGTGTACATACACAGTTAGTACAGGAAACTGGAGAAATGAATGGAGGAATGTTAATCTACAACACACCTGGAAATATGAGAGAGATACCAACCTTTACACTCACAGAACATTGTCCACAGCATAACAGCATGGTCCCTGCCCTTAGCATCTGAAAGGGCTACGCCTATCTCACACACCTTTTTATAGCACTTTTCTGAAATCACAGTGAGAACTGCAATCAGTACACAACTGGCTGCATGCAATTAGCAAATGCTGGCTAACAATTGGTGCAGAGGCCATCACATGGGCATATGCAGATACCTACAAAAGTATGCTGTACTCCATGTCCACGCATGCAATACTTTCATTGCACCCTGAGAAGGACGTGAGAGACAGACAGAGAGAGAGAGAGAGAGACAGAGACAGAGACAGAGAAAACTGCAATTAAGCAGACAGAAACAAATTGTTCAGCAACAGCTACCTGAAAGCTGACAACTGGGAAGTGGAGCAGCAGGACAGAGAACCAGACAGCAACACAAGCAGCTGTGACAAACACAGGTAATGTAAAGTAATACTATAAAGGTCTACATACTGTGAACCCTCCATATGTGTCATTGGTCTGTATCCATATGTATATGAAGATGTGTAAAGGGCAGGGGACATACAGCAACTATCAGTGAAGGCTGTACATACATTTGTATGTGAGAGCATCTATGTGCACATATCAATGTTGTTTGATTGTAGGTTGTAGTGCCATGTACAAAGTAGGTTACAGTTATGTATGTTTAGCAGTATGTTAGTGTGTGTATACAGTATGGTAGACAAATATGCTGATATACCTGTCTAACATATGGATACGTATGTATGTATGTCAACATATGTATGTGTATATATATATATATATATATATATATATATATATATATATGTATATATATATATATATATATATATATATATATATATATATATATATATATATATATATGATATGCATATATGTATACATACATAGAGAGAGAGATGTAGGAATACATAGACAGATGTAGATAGAATATTGTACAAACATATCTATGTAATGCACACATACAGATATAGATATATGTAGATACATATACATAGACAGACTGATCTGACTACCTACAGGTATGACTGTATATGACGACCTGCAACACAGCCTGTCCCACCCCCTTTGTCACTCACACCCCCTCTGTGCCCCCCCCTCTCCACATCAATAGCAATATATGTACATCAATATATATATGTGTATATGTATACGGACATATATATATATATATATATATATATATATATATATATATATATATATATATATATATATATATATATATATATATATAGAGAGAGAGAGAGAGAGAGATGTATATACATTCTGAGTGAGGCACATGTGTACATATGTATTGCAACAGGTACCTGGTGACAAAGGCATGGAGTGAACACCAGTGTCAAATCCAGAGTACCATACCACATTCCAGATCACCTACACCAGTAACCACCAGATATGTGATTGGCTGCCCACCACTACATGTGTCAGGGGTGAACAGGGTCATAAATGTGTACAATAGTGGCCCCAATGATATTCGCAGTGGCACACTATCCCTGGAATACCTGCACATGGTATGTGTCAGTGGACATGGTGTGTCAGCTATGGACATGTAGGTCGGTGTACCCCTCCACACCACATAATGGATGCCATGGTATGGACCTCACATGACAGCTACAGATATGAAGAAGGACACAGTGAAATGTACAACACTGTGACAATGCACTCAAACACATTATCAATGCACAGTGACTGACAACACCACAGAGTACACATATGCCACCCACATAGAGGTTACCACTCCCGGATTTACATATGGAAGTCACACCCATGACAGATATCCAACAACCATAGTAACACCTCACACCATCCACAACCTAAATGTCTGCTGTGTGTTGTCTGTGCCACTGCAATAGAGTGCACATGTGGAGGTAAGAGTTCCTACCCACAGATAAGACATACCCTGCAATAAACCACACAGTGTTAAGAAGCAAGACTCCCCATGAGTACGTCACACATACCCCTGCTGAATGTTAGTCAGATAGGTAATATGCCATATGAGTCACCCTGTGTAACTGTGTGACAGCAGCAGGTACCATCACACCACATGTGTCACAATGGTCAGGGTAGCAGAACAGTACGCTGCTGTAGACCCAGGGGCAATAGCATATTGCATAGTATTGTATTGTAATGTAATGTATTGTGTTGTATTGTATTGGTATGTTGAGATGCCTCCTTCGTGGAGTGGAACCACTGCTGCTGTGTGCCAGTGTACAGGTACATATCCTGTAGTCAGGCTAGTGTTACATAGCACTTCTATATGTGTGTTTAGCTCCTGTCAGAGTTTATGTAGCATGCAACTGGGGATACCATCAGGTCCCATCCATGTTGTGTATTCTGCTGTCCTGCGGTGTCTCTCACCTGGACATGTGTGATGACAGGGTGCTTACAGTCAGCTGGGATAACAATGGCTTATTCCGGGGAGAGGGGTGACACCTGCACTGAACCTGTCTGCCACAATGTTGTCGATATCTGTGGTGTCAGTGAAATATTTGTTGTTGTGTACTACCTATGGGCATAGAGGATGGCTCCTGACCAGGTTGCTAACATAACTGAAGAAGACCTTCTGGTCATCTGTAGTGTCACTCTTGATTTCCCTCTCAAAGTTGCCCATGTATTTTGTATGATGGAAAATAGATCCTTACCAGTGCTGCTCAGACATGCCCTCCCTTTAGTGAATTATGCTCTGTCTTGCAGTAGCTTCCATCTTCTGTAATACAATCTGTCTATGGCTGGGGTCAACCGGACAGGATGCTGTCCCTTTGTGGAGAATGCCTTGGTCATATATGGGATTGCATGATCCATGCATTCTCGGAGATGTCTGTAGAAAGCAATTGTGTAGGGGTCAGCATTGTGGGTTGTATCTGCCACTGGCCCAGTGGGCTGAAATGATACCATATCACTGTTACAAAGTGTAAAGTTTGTATCTGTAATGTTATGCACTATAGTCGTTTGTGCTGGTGGTGGAGGTGGGATATGTATATCCAGGGCAATCAGTGTGTGGTCAGCTCACAGTAGTTGACGATGTAGGCCATACAGTACCTAGATACAAACCCCCAGAGTGAGGAGGTGCTCTTGACCTGAATCAGTGTTCTGACTGCTGGGGTTTGGTAGTATGTTGTATGGAGTCTGCCAGGTACTGTTGCACAGTTGCTGGCTGAGCACTGATACCTGGCCATCTACATGTGTATCCACCAATAGACAGACAGATGCTACATATGTGAGATATGTTGTATCATAACAGTCGAGTAGCATGTGTAGTATGTGTGCCAAATTCTGCTGACATATATTGCTAATACCAGGTTATTTTTTTTCTCAGGTACATGGCCGACCATGGAATCCCACCTACTCCACAGCTGAGGATGAGGAGATACACCAGAGCCTGGTGCGGGATTATGCAATACTCTTTTCCCGCACCAGCCAGGATCAGCAGGAGAGGGCTGCACTGTGGCAAGACCTTGTCCGTCGGGTAAATGACATAGGCATGCATAATAGGACATATGAGCAGGTACGACATCACTGCAGTGATTTAATCAGACATGTCCGTCAGCGTGCGTCAGATATCCACAGGCAACAGGTCGCCACAGGTGGTGGGTGGCTACACATCCCCACTCACCAGACTGGAGGGACTACTCATGAGTGTAGTGGCTCCAGTCCGCCAGCAACAACAACAGCAGCAGACATGCATTATGATGGAGGCTGGAGCCACACAGCAGCAAGACAGTGAACGTGCAGGTAATATGCCATATGTATAGTTGACTGTTGTGTACACTGGTATTTAATGCATGTGTGAGGTGTGTCCTTGGTTTGTAGCTGTCACTATAGTATTTAATGTGCAAGTGTGATATCCTCAATATTAGCAGCTGACCTGTGAAAGGCGACTGTTGTACTACTGACCTGTATCATACTCAGTAACAATGGCACAGTTGTGCCCACTGACATTAGTTTCTTCACGTCTGCAGGACCCTCTGGTATAACAGCAATGCAGCCTATCCATGCTGGTGAGTGTGTATTAACAATTCCTGTAATAGTGTTAATAGTAATAGTACTATTTGGCTCACTTAGTAGTGCTCTTTGTATGCATGTAGGTGTGTCTGTGTCTGTGTGTTGATATCACGCATACTGAGTACTGTACAATTGTGTGAAACTGTGTGCATGTGTGCATGTGTGCACCTGTGCACCTGTGCATGTGTGCATGTGTGCATGTGTGCATGTGCACCTGTGCATGTGTGCATGTGTGCACCTGTGCATGTGTGCATGTGTGCATGTGTGCACCTGTGCATGTGTGCATGTGTGCATGTGTGCACCTGTGCATGTGTGCATGTGTGCATGTGCACCTGTGCATGTGTGCATGTGTGCATGTGTGCACCTGTGCATGTGTGCATGTGTGCATGTGTGCACCTGTGCATGTGTGCGTGTGTGCATGTGTGCACCTGTGCATGTGTGCATGTGTGCATGTGTGCACCTGTGCATGTGTGCATGTGTGCACCTGTGCATGTGTGCACCTGTGCATGTGTGCATTGCTGGAAATGTGTAGACATTGTAAACTGTGTTTCCTGTTTCCCTCCCACAGGTTCTGTTGCTGCTCTGGTGTCATGTAGCAGGGAACCTGAGTCAGGTGCCGTGGGTACTGATAATGATGACATCTGTGTAATGGCACAGGAAGGTATGCCAGGGTCTGCCATTGGTCAGCCGATTGACAGTACACAGCTGTCGACCCCATCAATGCGCACAGTTATCCTGCCAATACACCCTTTGTCACCAATGTCCCTAGGTGATGGACAGCATACAGTGGTCATTGACCAGGGTAATGTGGTATCTGTGGCACATGCCTCCCCACACAGCAGCCATGGGCATGGCCCAGAGATGATACCACACAGACAGATGTCCAGGGGTTCTCGTGGGAGCATCCATGGGCGTACTGCCCCTGTCAGACATGCCCACAGAGGTCTTACAACCTCAGCTATGTTTCGGATTGTCATGCAGGCACAGTCACGTATGGAACGGTACACCAGACAGGGTCTGAGGGAGCTGACAGCATGTCGCACAGCCATGACTGACAGTATGCGTGACATTGCGGCTGCCATCCGTGATTTCACCAATGTCATAGACAGACGTTGTGGGGACATATTAGACCGGTTCCACAACTACATGTCCATGAGCCAGGGCGATGGTGGGCGGTTGAGGCGGGCGTGGCGTATGCCAGCAACAGCAGCAGCTGGCAGTCGTCGCTGATGACAACAGGGCGGCGCCCCATAGTGCCAGCAGCAGCCCCAGCAATGCTGGGTCTGTGCTGTCATCAGACCGCCCCAGGAGACCATGTGCACGTGGCTCTGGCCAGGCCCGACAGGGATCTGTGTCCAGTCAATGAACACCTGCTTCTGATGACAGTACCAAGTCTGGGTTGGTACCGGATACGGTCCGTAGCACCCCTGCAAGGCACAGGTACCGTGTCCGTGGCCAGAGACACTGATCTGTATGACCTGGCAGGTACAGTCTGTGGCTGTCCACAAACACCAGTATATGGCAGCCATGAGGTGGAACTGTGTGCATCCATACACACATGCAAATTGGCAACACCTAGGGCTACCGCATACACGCACACACTGCATCAACATTGCCCCACCTTCTACTGCTGTCCCTCACCAACACACATACACATACATGTCAATTGGTGGTATCGGTGGCTGACTCAGGCATACCAAGTTCACACCCTGTGCATATGATGAAACTGTGCCACCTCCTGCAATCTGTAACAACTGTGCAGGTACAGGTTAACATGTTGCTGATGCACAGGGTGACCACATAGATGTGTAGTAATAGTATCATGTTGTTAACAGTACTGTGTGCTGAATTAATTGTGGGTATATCACAGCATGCCTGATGCAGTAAGTGTGTGATTGTCATGTCCTGTTGTCTACACCCATGGTAAGTACCATAGTGTATCATCTGCACATGTTGGCATACTGGTGGTAATGATGTCAACAGAAGGCTGCATACATAGGTAGCACAGGGGATAGGGTCATGAATGTAGTAATACACAATGATGGACATGTAAACTGCAAGTGGCATGTTGCCCACACTAGACTCTGCAATGCAGATGTTTGAGGATGTTGATATGTGTGCAGTACTACACGACTGGTACAGGACACACAGGAGCACCCTAGCACTGCATGCCCACATCTCATACCATGCTAGACAGCCCCAACACACATAACTAACTGTCACAGGAGGGAAAAGTCCCCATATATGTCATGGATACTGTGGTGGCAGGCCAGGGAGCATACATCCTACTAGGTATGGAACCACTGAGTGAAGGCTCAGTGTCTGTTATTTGACATGTGTATTACTGCAGGTATGAGCACATGGGTTTCTATCCAGTTATTGTACATCCTGACAGTACATGGTCTGTACACTTGTGTGCACTGAGACTGGACCCTAGCCATCTGACCCGTGTATTTCCATGTACATGTGCATAGTGCCTGCATATTTGCAGTGTTACCTACTGGAACTGGTACAGCTTGTTTGTCGTACAATGGACTACATGCAGCCCTGTTTACTGTAGCTTTGTTTGCATGCATGTTTGCTTGCAATTGCCCTGGAATACTGATCACACCTGCAATGTATAGTTATAGAGCTTCTGTGGACTCCTAGTGCCATCTGCATAGCCTACTATATGTATGTCCATGTCCCACTTGACAGGATGTCACTGTTTGTCCTGTTCACATGTACATTGCCTTTGACACAGTGCATATGACTTACCTGGCATGTGTCCACGTGAGCAGTCATATATGCTACTGCTAACTAATAACAGGCACTACACCTTCACACATTCATCTTCTGTTGAACTAACTGCTTTGCTAGGGACGGCCTGCACCTGTCACCCCTGGGCTTTCAGATATTGGCAAAGGCTCTTGCTACCCCTATAGTGCCTATGTTAGGCAGGGCTCAAATGACAGACCCACCTTCATAGGTATCACAAGGGATAAGAAACTGAGAGCAATGCTACCCAATGCCAGACGTCTAAACCTCCAGATGCATGCACCCAAAACACTCCTTGGCATGGAAAACATCGATATCTGTGCAGTAACAGATGCCTGGTTCAGGGCTACTGAGAGCACACCAGCACTACCAGGTTTAACCCGGTTGATTTCTTTGAAACAGTCACCAAGGCCATTGACGAGGGCAAGGTGGTTCACACAGCCTACCTGGACCTTGCAAAAGCCTTCACAACAATACCCCACTTGGGCATTCTAGAAGCACACCAGCTTAAATATAAGCCCCTATGTCACTAGATGGATTGCACAGTGGCTCAAGGACAGAACCCACATGGTTAGCATTGCTGGAGCCATGCCAGACCCCACACCAGTTACGAGTTGTGTCCCACAAGGCTCAGTCCTGGGACCTCTCTTGTTTGGTATATATTTATTGGAGGTACAGGCCAACACGGACGGACTGTGGCTGTCCAAATATGCAGATGACTGCAAACTGGCCACCATAATCGACTCTCCAGCTGACACAAGCATCTTCCAAAGGGGCATAATAGCAACAGACAACTTGTGCCAGAGCTATGGCCTTCTGCTGAACAGTGTTTAGAAAGGGGAATGTGCATCCTGTAGTCTGTTCACCTAGTTGCCAAAAGGGACATTTCCTTCACACACACTAACCCCGCTCAGACAGACACACACACTTGCAGGATTCCAACCCCTACTTAACTATGTTATGACACTTGAGACGGACGCATTAGCAGAGCGCGCTATTCGCATTACTGGGAGTTTTCCCTTCTCCTGCTATACCTATAGAGTGCTGACATCATCAGTGTTTAGAAAGGGGAATGAGCATCCTGTAGTCTGTTCACCTAGTTGCCAAAAGGGACATTTCCCTCACACACACTAACCCCCCTCAGCCAAAAACACACACTTGCCAACTGCAGGATTCAAACCCCTATCTGACTATGTTATGACACTTGAGACGGATGCATTAGCAGAGCACGCGATTCGCATTACTGGGAGTTTTCCCTTCTCCTGCTATACTTATAGAGTGCTGACATCATTAGTGTTTAGAAAAGGGAATGAGCATCCTGTAGTCTGTTCACCTAGTTGCCAAAAGGGGCATTTCCTTCACACACACTAACCCCCTTCAGACAGACACACACACTTGCCATTCGCAGGATTCCAACCCCTATCTAACTATGTTATGACACTTGAGACGGACGCATTAGCGGAGTGCACTATTCGCATTACTGGGAGTTTTCTCTTCTCCTGCTATACTTATAGAGTGCTGACATCATCAGTGTTTAGAAAGGGGAATGAGCATCCTGTAGTCTGTTCACCTAGTTGCCAAAAGGGACATTTCTCTCTCACAGACTTACACACACACACCAACCCCACTCACACACACACAAACACTGAGCATTTGAAATCCCTACCTAACTATGTTACGACACTTGAGACGGATGCATTAGCAGAGTGCACTATTTGCATTACTGGGAGGTTTCTTTTCTCCTGCTGTACTTATAGGGTGCTGACATCATCGGTGTTTAGAAAGGGAATGTGCATCCTGTAGTGTGTTTTCCTAGTTGCCAAAAGGGACATTTCACTCACTATACCCCCTCAGACAAACACACACACTTGCCATTTGCAGGATTCAAACCCCTACCTAATTAAGTTATGACAAGACGGATGCATTAGCAGAGCACGCTATTCGCATTACTGGGAGGTTTCTTTTCTCCTGCTGTACTTATAGGGTGCTGACATCATCGGTGTTTAGAAAGGGAATGTGCATCCTGTAGTGTGTTTTCCTAGTTGCCAAAAGGGACATTTCTCTCCCACAGACTTACACACACACCAACCCCACTCACACTGAGCATTTGCAGGATTTGAAACCCCTATCTAACTATGTTATGACACTTGAGACAGAAGCATTAGCAGAGCGCACTATTCGGATTTCTGGGAAGTTTATTTTCCCCTGCTGTACTTATAGGGTGCTGACATCATCTGTGTTTAGAAAGGGGAATGTGCATCCTGTGGGGAGGCAGACACCAAGCACACTCTGGCTAAGCTGTCATTCCCTAGGGCAAACAGCCTAGTGTTGACCTCTACACCCATATGTTTAATTGTCAAATGCACATTATTTGTTGCTGATAGACTGTTTGCACATCTTTATTGCCATAGCATTCCCTGTTTGTATGAAGAACTTGTGCATCTGTGGAAGTTGTTTGCATATGGGAGGGATCCACTATATCACGTATGTCTCTGTAGTCATTTAACTGTGTGCACTGGGCAGACTGCTGTAATGTGGTTGGTTCCTGGAATAACACATAAAATACCAGATATGTGTGTCCAACTGCTAAACCGAGATTTGGCCTAAGTGTGTGAGCATGCCCAGTTCAGCCTTCCCATGGCATGTTGTCTGACATATGTCTCATTTATCAAAGTGTGTGAGCATGCCCAGTGTGAGCATTCCATATGTTGGACTCTGCAGCCCAACACATTTGTGGATGAGTGTGAACTTCAACAAATATCACCCGTTTATGGTTGTGTGTTGTGTGTCATGTTGTGTAGTTACTGTACAACTGCTTTGTGTGTGAACACAACAGGGTTATACTGTGCCTGCAGTGTTTGCATGGGATACTTTGCATACAGTTGTCAACATCCTTTCACACTGACCTAACACTGTAGTACTGTATAGTGTACTGGTAGTACTTTGACTGTGGTGGACAGTATCCTGGGCTTTACTGCTATCACTGCTTTACATTTCGATAGTGGGCACAACAGCCTGGTTAGGGGCCAGTTGTGTACATCTGACCATGTTGCATTCTGGTCAGATATGAACTACTTAGACCAGACTTGTCCAACATTGGTAGTGTATTCCACAACATAGGTGTACATTTGCAAACACTAGCAATGTGCCCTAGTCCATGTCTAATGCTAGTTGGAGAGTGTGTTTGTCCTTCAACACACATTGTAAGTGGAGTTTGCCATGACATATGTCATGGTTAGTATACTGTGCCTCTGTCTACCTGTGACATGTCAGTGATACCCAGGATAAGTCTACCATCTCCCATCCACTCATCAGGATTCCTATTGAGGAAGATTGATAAGTGACTCTATGGGTAGCCTGTGCTGGGGCTCACTCATGGGTGGGGTGGCTTCTGTGTTATGGATCACGCAGTACAGCTTGTCCCATGTAAGTCAGTGCTGGGGTTCAGGTCTCTCATGTGCATAGCTCACTGCCATTCAGATTGTACAAGGTGCAGCATGTTTATTGATGCCAGCAACACAGGCATCACATGGCATCTGTGCAAGCTCTTTGATACTCCTGATGAGGTACTGTTGGGGACTTTACGGTTGATGGAGGTGTCTGCTGAGGTACATCCCACAGGGGCTATTGTAGTCAATTGTACCGCTGATGAAGGATGACTGCAGAGCCACAATGACCTCCCCTTATCTAGATCTGACAGCCTTCATGATTAAGTGGGTATATGGTATGTTTCTGTAAACACTACAGCACATGTTTGTCCAATGCAGGATATCTATCACCTTGTGTCCCCAGGTCTCTCATTACATGTTAACTACATAATGGGTTAACACCTATGTGGTAATTGGTGGGCACTTACTGTATATCCATGGGGGTTGACTATACACGTTTCTGCAATTAGCTTGCTGACATGGCTATGGCACCAGTTGTCTGTTTCTATGTGGCCCTTTTGTGGGATGCTTGTGTCAGCTGGTGGATCATATGTGGTGAGCAGTTTGTAGTCCTCTGCAAACATGTTTGGACACAGTCCTTCCATGTTTGCCTGTACCTATGGGACATATATACCAGACAATGGAGATCCCAGGACAAAGCCTTGTGGGATGCCAGTTATATCTGGTTTGTGGTCTGACATGGCTGCAGCATGTCTGACCATGTCTGTTCTGTCCTTGGTCTGGTTTGCAACCCCTCTACTGACATTTGGGTTTATATTTAAGCTGGTGAGCCTATCTATAATGAACACGTAGGGTATTGTATAGAAGCCTTTGCAAGGTCCAGCTACACTGTGTGGACCACATTGCCCTCATCAGTGACCTTGATGACTGTTTCATTTGAGTCAAACATGTTTAGGGGCAGGATCTGCACTTGAGAAAGCCACACTGGGTTAGGTCCGGTGTCAGTAGGTCCCCAATATCTTTATGTCTGTGGTACATGCTGATCCTTTCCATAGCTGTGCAAACCGAGCTTCTCAGGATTCTGGGGTAGTAGTTTTCAGTATCCATTCCGGCAACACCTTTGTTGAGAAGGACCACTGTTGTTGTACACTGCTCTTTGGGTACATATTCTGTGGTAAGGCTGACATTGAGCAGTAGTGTGGTTTGGCATTCCAGTCATCTTGGAGTCCAAGTTGCACTAAGCCCAGGACACCATCTCATACCATTGCTGCTGTGTGTTTTGCTTTGTAGATGTTGGCTGTTACCTCAGCATCTGCAATGTCAGGGGCCAGCAGTCTGCTGGGATAGATATTCTGCATTCCGGGGGTTTGCTACACCTGTCAGGATGTATGTTGGCAATATGTGTGTGTGTTTGTGATATTTGTGTGATTCAGGGCATATCTGTGAATTCCCAACATGGTTCCTACCATCAGTTGTGAAAGCCTTGGGATTACCCTTAGTGTCCTGTACAATTTGTATCTTCATAGGTTCATAGGTTCATACTAGGCTATCCACCCTAGGGCATTTGTTAGCCTAGCCAGAGTGTGTGTGGCTTTTGCCACCCCTTGCTATGTGAATATTATGGCCATTTATGATTTGCTTTGCTGTGCCTCTGTCTGGACATGACACAGTGAAGACCCCTAGTGTAACTCTACAATCATCCATCCACTTGGCAAGATTCCTGTTGAAGAGTATCAGTGAGGGGCTCTGCCTAACATGGAGTGGGATTCTGGTCCAGGGTGTGGGGAGCCTCTGGATTATATATCTGTCCCACCAGCACATCCTATTTCATTATTTGTTGAGGTTGACATCTCTCACTCTCACAGCTCCGATGGATTTGAGTTTTCTGGGGTGGAGCATGTCCATTACTCCTGTGTTGGGCATGGCCTCCTACAACAGGCATGCAATGCCTCTGTGTAGGCAGTATGTGACTGCATTCAGCTGGGGTGTCTACAGCCAGGCAGCATATGACATATATTTGAGACCCTTTATCCTCTTGGTGAGGTACCTTTGAGGTCTTTCTAACTGCTGCAGGTGTCAGGTAAGGTACATCCCATATGAGGCATTGTACTAGATTATGGGTGTGATTAGAGAAAAGTATAGGGGCACAATGACCTCTGTTGATGTAGATGTGAATCCTTTCCTGATACGGTGTCAAATGTAGACAGTCTTTCTAGCCTCATTGGCAATGTGGGTGTCACATAACAGGTTACTGTCCACTTGTGTCCCTAGGTCCCTAGTTACTCCTTCCATACATAATGGTTTACCACCTATGTGGTAATTTGTGGTACCTTGTTTGGTACTTGGTGGGACATTCATACTGTCCAGTGTCTTCAGGATGGCTGGGTGGGGTTATTGTGTGTGAGAGTGCAGTCTATAGCATGCTACAGACTGTACAGCAGTCTTGCCTTCAGTTAGTTGCACATGGGTGAACTCCAATGCCTTGTGCATTGTCAGTTACCTGGACATATGGGTGTCTGTGCTGTCTATGGATACTCACCCTCCTTTTCTGTTTTGTTCCAGGTTTTGGGGCCATGACACATGATACGTGGTATAACCTGGTAGTGCTGGTGTGCTGTCAGGAGGCTTGCAGCAGGTTTCTGTCACTGCACAGACATCGATGTTCTCCATACTGGGGATGGCCTCGGGAGCATGCATATTGGGGTGTACACATCTGGCATTGGTCAGCATTTCCCTTATGTTTCTTCCCACTTATGTTTTCTAGGGTGGTGGGTCAGTCTTTTCAGCCTTGCCTACAAAAGGCTCTATGGAGGTGGCAAAGGCCTTATCCAATATTCAGACGCCCAGGGATAACAGGTGCAGGCCATCCCAAGAACAACTGCATGGCTTGTCAAGCATGACATCCCAAGCAGACAGACATTGGATCCCCTTGGTATGACACCAGTAAGTGTGCCACTTGCTATGGCTGATCATTCCGTGTTTGTACTGTGGCATTATTCTTGGTAAGGGTAGGATGCTGCAAATGGTGAATGTCATACCGGCCTGGACTACATAATCAGATAGCTCATCTATGTCTCTTTTCATGTAGTCTAGGGTGGTACATCTCAGGTCATTCACACCAGCATGGACTATGACTGCATCATATTTCTACTTGCTTTGGAGTGACCTACATACTTCTGTTATGTGGCATATTGTGGCAGCCTACAGGCAGCTTACTGTACCCTTTCCCTTGTTCAGTCTGGTGTGTGGGACAGCAGTGTGTCTGACTATGGAGTCACCTATTACAACTGTATCAGGCATGTTGTTTCTCCTTCTGGCCTGTGACTGTTTGGCACACCAGCTTTGTGTACTATGTGTTGCATGTGCTATGTTTGGAGGTTGTTTGATTGGGTGTCTGCTTTAGAGGCCTCTGTTGGTGTGCTGTGTTTGTAATTTGTGCCTCTGGGAATGTTTTTCTGTGTTTATGTGTTTGGTTTGCAGTTGTAATAGGTCTATGTGAGACTGTGTTTGTGGTGTGTGTGGTTACCTTCTCCTCCTGACTTGTTTTGGGAGTACTGAGTTGAGGGAGCTCAGCCTCCAGTTTGGATAGATGGTTGCATCTCTCACATATATTTGTATTTCTTGGGTGGAGTTGGGGGTTGTCTGTGTACTTGGGGCAGGTGTAACATTGCCTCAGGATTCACAGATTCCACTTGTTGTGGCTGGCCTTAGTGGATTGTATGTGTGGACAGATTTGCCATACTACTGATCAGTGATTACTTCATTGCTTATGTTTGCTCTATCATGTAGTAGCTTCCTCATTCTCTTGCATGGTTTGGTTATGGCTGGTGTCCACCATGCCAGATTTCTGCGTGTATGGCATTGTGTCTTGTTTTAATTTAGGACTGCATAATCCAAACATTCCTGGCAGTGTTCATGGAATGGCTGTATTACAGGTTCTGAGGTGTGGCCCATATTTTGCACCTGCACGGGACCTTTAATGGATTCCACATCAGTTTGAAGTTGTGCAAATATTGCTTAACACATGTTTTCCACTGTGGTTTTCTGTCCAGGGACTGTGGTCAGGATTTGGATATCCAGTGTGATTACTCTATGGTCTGGTTTTACCAGTGAGCAATACACTTCTCATCTTGCCATCCAGTACCCATGTTGCTGATTATCACATCCAGTATGCTTACCCCTCTTGTGGGAGTGGTACGTTGTTCCTGGGCCTTTTGGTTTATGGATTCTATGAACTTTTGTCCTACACTGTTGGAGCTAGTATAATGCTCCCAGTCTATGTCTGGGTATTTGCAGTCACCCAATATAATGTGGTTTGGAGGACTTGATATATTCATGTATTCCAGCATAGGCCGGATGCAGTTCCTGGTGTTGGGACAGTAGTCTGTAGCAGGCTATAAACTGGGGGGCAGTTTTAGCCACTGTTACTTGAGCATGGCTAGTCCATGCTGCTTTTGTTGTGGTACCGACATGGGGTGTGGTTATCCTTGACAATTCTTGCTAGTCACCCTCCTTTTGTAGCTTGTTCCAAGTTTTGAGGCTGTACAGCACAGTATGAGGTGTAACCTGGTAGTGTTAGGGTGCTGTTGTGAGCCTTGCCTCAGTTTTCTGTTACAGCGCAGATATCAACATTCTCCATACTGGGTGAGTTTAGACTGCATGCATCTTGCTGTTTCAACTTATCCCTTATCTTATTCTTATCCCTTCTGAAACCTATGGAGATAGGTTTGTGTTTTGAGCCTTACCTATTCAGGGCACACTGTGGGTGACAACAGCCTTTGCCAGTATCCATCCGGCCTGCACTGATAGGTGCACGCCAGTCCTAGCAGGTGGTGCATCATGTCATGCTCAGCATGTCATCCCAGACTGGCACACATTGGATCCCCTTTGACTAACTGCGATACTTCAGTCAATTGTTGCACTTGATCATCTCATTGTCATGTTGTGGCATGATGCTTGGTGAGGTAGGATGTTAGTCAGGGTCCTCAGGTGTGCATATAGTACATGGTGTTACATTACTTAACACATAGCATTCATGCCTCAGGTGGTGCTGCAGGGCTGTCTCTGTCGGATGCGCATATTACACTTCCCTGTACATGTTTGAGAGCAGGTTGTGTCATGTTAGGCATCCCTGTTACTATATGAGTGAGTCAGAGGGTATCATTCCCAGGGTTCCTACTGAGCCAGTGTATGTGCTATGCGTTGCCTCTTTGCCAAGGCCAGGGCATACTGGGCACGCCTCCTTCTGCCTACTGGGGCAGGCTCAGGTTGTTCCTCCTCCGAGTCACACTCTGCCTGTGATGGCCTTGGCAATGGTGGGGGGCTGTTTGGCCTGGCCCTATGCTGGTCCTGCTGCAGCTGTTTTCGCAAGATCATATTATGTAGCATAGCACATACCATGACAATTTGGGTACATGTAGTTGGCGTGTACTGCAAGGCTCCACCAGATTTGTCCAGACACTGGAACCGTGACTTGAGCAGCCCAAACACACGCTCTATTACATTACGTGTTTGTGCGTGTGCCTCATTATGGCGTTCCTGTTCAGGTGTGTGTGCGTTTCTGATGGGTGTCATCAGCCACGGCTCCAGTGCATAACCTGCATCCCCCACTAGGTGTCCGTGCGGGATGTCCCCATTGGCAAATGTCTGGTACAGCTGCGTCAAATGCCAGATGTGGGAATCGTGGTAGCTCCCAGGACAGCCAGCACACACATTCATTATTATGCCCTGGGCATCACACACGACCTGGAAGTTGATGGAGGGGAAACCCTTGCGGTTGATGTATGCCCTACCCTGCTCACTGGCTGGTGCTTTGATGCATATGTGCGTGCAGTCTATTGCACCCAGTACCTCAGGGTATTCCGCTATTTGCTGGAAGAGACGCATATTGCTGGCCAATACCTCACGGGCATTGGGGAAATATTCATGATCACCGACATGTGCTGACATGGCATCCAGGAACTGGTGCAGTACCCTGGAGGCTGATGCCTGTGATATCCCCATCATATCACCAGTTGGTCTCTGGAAGGTACCTGTTGCTAGTATTCTTAGGCCAACACATACCTTGGTTTCCACTGGGATGGGTTCCCCTCTGTTGGTTCTGTGTGTGAGGCGTGGCCTGCACAGCTCCACTATTTGCTGCAGGAGGTCTCTGTCCACTCTATAGCGCTCTACTATCTCCAGCTCATGTAACCCGTGGTAGGTGACCCTGGGCCTGTACACTCTTCTCCGTCTCCTCACTGTGGGTTGTCTGGCACCATCTGCATTGTCACCACCCTCAGCAAGTCGCCTATGTCTCATTATGACAGCTATGGCAGCCCCTAACATTTCTGCTCTGAGTGAAGCTTTTTCAGTTTTCACTTTTATTAGCTTACTCCTGTCTTGCAGTGTCTCTTGAGAGAAACATTCTGCACTGCTGTTTGCAGAGTTTTAAGTGCTGGGCTGGGCTACTATTCTGCCTGTGTAATTGCCTGCATCTAATTGTTTTCACCTGCTGGCTCTAGCAGTATTCCCTGCTAACTTCCTACTACATCTGTTGCTTCCTTTTTCCTTTCTGTTTCCTCAGGGAGGAGCCGTGTGCAAACCAGCAGAAACACGCTCACAGTGGCTTACACGCACGCACACATACTTACACAGTTCAGAATCTGCTTATTCGGTTTAAAACGCGTGCATGCCCACGCAAACGGTGTTAAACATCTCCCAACACGCTGCCACATGCTCAGTCTGCCTTACACGCGTGCACACTGCCTTACACGCACGCACACTGCCTTACTGCGGGCGCCGTGCGCGCATACACATCCAGCAAGAAACTTTGGTGTAGGCAACAGTGTACACCTTCCATTTCTTGACTTTCTCATGCTTACTTAGCGGCACACCTCTTTCCATGATATCTGTCTGACATCTGTCATGTAACTCTAACCTCCAATGAACTGCATTTCTTTCTACCATTCCCCCCTCTGATGTCACCTATCTCCTACTCTGTTCCTCCCCTTATGTAACTCTTACACTACTCAGAATGTGCTCATTTGCTATGTGACAGTGGAATTCAGTATCCTTACACTCATTTGCATCAGATTGCCTACTAATGCTTAGTTACATCTCTTAGACTCAGCTTCCCCCCCTTAGCAACCACTACACGGTGGCCATGTTGGTTTTGGTCTGCTGGTCCCTACATTGACATTCCATGTATTGCATAAAACCCACATTTGTGGGTTTAAAACCTTCGTTTTTATGTTCTATGCAGCGCAGCCCGTTTGCGCAGGGCTGCGCTGGGTTTAAACATCGGCAATCGCCAAAAAAAAAAATTATATTTTTTATATATTTGCATCAGGTTACCTTGCCAATGGCCACATATTTGGCCATTGGCATGCTGCCTGACACATATGCACCCCTTATTTGGAGCTGACATGGTTCCATTGCCGTTTTTGCAGAAACGTACTCAGTTGTCAACTGAGTACATTTCTGCAGCTAAAACGGCTCTTACACAGGCTGTTCTGGGCTTCCTGGATCGCTAATCATCCTCATTTGCATGCTATTCGGCTGCAAGTGAGGTGATTAGCTTATCCACGCCCACTCCGTGTAAGAGCCGTTTTAGCTTGACTCTTACACGGACTTTGGGCTGTTCCTGGATCGCGAAGGCTGCATGGAGTCTTACACTACTCTTAGACTCCGTGCAAGCCTTCGTGAATCCGGCCCTTAGTATAATCAATGCTTTAGTTAAGGTATAGGATTCATTAAATAAAGCTTGTAAAAAATAATTGACTCCATTCCAATATGATTTAATTCTATTACATTCATAAAAAAATATGAATCTAGTCTGCTTTATTTGACTTTTCACACCTCCAACAAAAAACATTTGTAGCAGTACTGATCTTTTTAATTCTATCTGGTGTTAAAATGCTCTATATAAGTATTTCCAGTTAAATATTTTCCAGTACTGTGTGTTAGAGGTATAATTAACTGATAGTAAGATGCTAGTATTAATTTCTTCTGTTAACTGTAATGACTGACCTTTTGTTAAGAACTGCCAGTATGATGGCTTGGGAATTGTTTTATATGTTATTAACTCTTTATATAGATTTGAAATGGAATTTTTCTTTTCACAATTATTATATATAAATTCATACAGAAATCTTATTAGATTTGGAATATCTTTAAATGAGGAATTATTAATTAATCTGCATAAATCTTGAGTGTACATTAGAATGTTTTGTAAAGTTAACCAGTCCTGTGCTGGAATATTGTAAGCAGTTTTTATCATATGTATATCTAAAACATTTAATTTATTCACACATTGAAACCAGCATACGAATCTATTTTGTCCCAAGGAGGTTATTGTTTCCCTATATATTTTGTGAGGAAAGTTCTTAGTGATGGTAAATGGGGTTAAATGATCAAACAAAAGTTTTAGATCTATGATTGCATTGATAAGTTTCCTAAAGGAATTGATGTAATGATCAATCAGTGTTTTAGAAGGTTTTGTTATATTATATTGTATACTTATGCATAGTATGTACGAGAGTGTGTTTGATTTGTCTACTGTTAAACATTTTTTAACAGATTAAATTCATTTGTTAATACAGCTGTTGTTAATTCTTTCCAGTTGGCAAAGTAATTTGGGTTTATCCAGTCTATTGTAGTTTTAAGCACAGATGCTTTTATATATGTTTCTATTTCTGGGAAGTTCAATCCTCCTTGTTTCCATGGTCTAATGTGATGAGTTAGAGCTACTCTATTCTTTTTGAGATACCATAAAAATTGTATTAAACATGTGTTTATTTCTTTAAGAATGCATCTGTCAGGAATTAACTGTATTGCTAATGCTATATATTGTATTTTTGGCAATAAGACCATTTTTATTAATTGGAATCTGTCTTCAAAAGTTAATATACTTTTGTTCCACTTTTCTATATATATATTTATTGTTTCAATAATGTTTTTGCAATTTATTAATATTGTTTCATTTATATTTTGCATAACACTATTCCTAAATAATTTAGTGTAAGTTCTTGTTTTCCTATGATGGATTTATCTGTAACCTATAGTTCTTTTTTCTTATTTAAAAATAGAAATTTTGATTTTGATCTATTAAAGTGTAGACCTGAAGTTTTATAAAAATTCTCCATTACTTCTTCTAGCTCTCCTAATGACTCTCTGGAGTTTGATAGGGTTAATAAAATATCATCACCAAAAAAGCATTATTTTAGATATGCACTGGTCATGGACTTCTATTCCTTTTATTCTTGGATTATTGTGTATTATTTCTACAAGAATTTCTATAGCCAAAGCAAATAAAAAGGAGAAAGGGGGCGTCCTTGTTTAGTACCTTTTGTTATATGGATAGATTCTGAGGTGAAAGGACCTAATTTAATGTAGGCTAAGTTATTAATATATATTTTTTTTAGTAATAAGATGAAGGGAGGAGGAAATTCAGATAATGCTAACGTTTTACATAGATATTCCCAGTTGAGGGAATTGAAGGCTGTTTCTAGGTCTAATCTGATTACAAGTGTTTCTTTATCTTCTTTATTCACATAATCTATAACAGTAAGTATCCTTTTACTATTATCATGTTTGTGCCTGTTATATAGAAATCCAGTTTTATCATTATTAATTGTCTTTGAAAGTGAGATTTTCATTCTGTTAGCTAGGATTGACATGAATATTTTGTAATCATTATTCAGTAATGATATAGGTCTGTATGAGATGCAAAGGTCTGATGGTTTATTATATTTTAGAATTAGTGTTATGAGAGAATATTTCCATGAGGGTGGTATTTTTGCTTCTGACTGGACTTCTAGCAATGTTTTATGAAAAAGGGAGATTACTGTTGAAGGGAAGAGTTTGTAAATTTCTGTAATTATACCATCTATCCCTGGAGCTTTGTTAGATTTACTTTCTTTTATCTTGTCAACAATTTCTTTGTAGGATATAGGTTTTTATATGTCTAGTTTTAAGTTGTATGTATTTTTTTTATATTGATAAGGTTTGTATCTAAGTTTATTTGGTTGGTATCTAAATCTTTTTTTTTGAAGTGTTCCATATAGTGGAAACAACATGCTTCAAGGATGTCTCCTATACCTGATGCTTTTTTCCCATTCGTTTCATGATATATACTAATGTTATTTGCTTTAGATTATATTTTAATTCTTGTAGCTAAGTTATGTAGATATCTGTGGAAGGTGGCTAATGAGTTTATTTTTAAATTTTCCAAATCTAGGCAAGTTTTGTGTGTTAGAATTTCATTATATTTTTTATTTAATTCCTCTATTTCTTTTTTGACTTCTGGACAATTCTGATTTTTTTTTTAGATTTTGCTGTCAAGAGTCTGGTTTGCAAGTCTAATGATTCAGATTCCCACTCTCTAACTTTGTTTTTGTACCAGCTATGGGTCATACCAAATACATATGCTTTTAATGAGTCCCAAACCATGACTCTACTGATTTCTGTTGTATTATTAATTGCAAGAACTAATTGTAGTTCTGACAACATCCAGGGTCTGAATTCTTTAATTTTTGTGATATATGATGGAATTCTAGTTGAGAGGATTAAAGGTTTAAACTCTATTTGGAGCTTCATTATCAGGGAGTCATGATCTGAGAAGGGGCATGGAACTATTGAGAAGTTGAGGATTTTTGTTTGTAAATCTTGAACTGCAAATAATTTATCTAGTGTGGTTTGTGTTCCAACTCTATGGTCTTTATGGGAAAATAATAAGGATTTATCATCTTTTACTTTAAAAGTGTCTAGTAAATGAAATGAATCAATCCATCCTTTTAAAGATTTTGAAATGGTTGCTATGCAAAAGACTTCCTGGTGGTTTCAGAAGCTTCTAAAGTACAATTAAAGTATCCTCCCAGTATAACATTTCCTTTATAATTGTAGGAAATAAAATCTAGGTGTTTTTTAACCATTCCTGCTCCAATTCCTGGGAACCAATATAGATTAGCTAAGGTCCATATTCTGTTATTAAATGTAATTATAACAAATGCTAGTAGACCTTCTTTGTCTTCATATTTATAAATAACTTTTGGAGTGATTATGTTTTCTTCCAGAGAATTGATACTCCTTTTGTCTTTGTTCTATAGGAGGATTGAGCTAAGACTGTATAGTCCTTAGGGTTCCAAATAAAGCTATCATTAGTCTTAAAAAGTGTTTCCTGGAGAAATACTACTTGTGCCTTATTTAGATTTAAATATTTTAGTAAGTCTGATCTTTTATTTGCATTATTTAAGCCAATAGTTTTAATGATAAGAATGTTAAATCCATTTCTGGTTATTGTTGGAATAAATATTTTGCTTCTTTTTTTTAATTTTGATTATAGTAGTTATACCATATTCTCTGATAACATTGAATGCTATTTTTATGTGTGTAAACTTGGGAGTGTAATTTAATGTTCTTTCCTCTTTAAATACAAATAGGGTAAAATTCTGGTCAGGCTTTAAAAAGTACTTCTATAAAACATTAATTCTAAAGTATCAAATGCAAGTAAATATAAATTTCCCACTAAACATGGAATGAAAGTCATTCCTAATCCAATAGATAAAGATAGATCTATTGGATTATCACTCATACCTTTAACCAACAATTGCAACTGAGCTCCATATGTTAAATTATTATATGGAGAATTTTCTTAAAAGAGATATGAAATTCTATATTATTCTATTATTATTCTATAGTATTTTATATATCAGGATGGAATGTTAGTAGTGTAAACAATTATGTTGACTTAGAAAATATTCAATATTCAGTTACCCTTAAGAGATCCCAAACATGTCAGATATGTCATTTCGGATAAATTAAATGCAACAGAGGAGTATACACTAAATAAGCCAACAACAAATGGATTATTACTAAAATAGTTTGACTAAAAGGACTCTGTAGGAGACATTGAGTGATTACCAATGAAATATGAATTTACTGTAGGTGTATTGTCTTCCTTTACTTTCCACTCTTCAGCTCACCAACTTCAACTTACACTTATGAAAAGGCATGGCTTATCAGTGGTATCCTGACTCCGAGTAGAGGTGCCCTACATGCTAGTGTGCAGTGCTTTTACATATTTATAGATTTACAAAGCAGAGTCTAAGAATGAACTATGATCACCCTGACAATTCCCAACCTGCATAGGGCACCTCCTGCTTCCAGAATGGGTAATCACATTGGGTCTAGAATGAATGTGAAGGTAGCTATATGGTAATCAAGATTTACCTTAGGTAAGTATTAATCAAATAGTATTTAGAGCATCTTATAGAGTTCTTGGGGCAGTTAGTATACTCTTAAGCCTCTCCTCCCTTGAACAAAAACAGAGATTTCTCTTCCCATTCTTTCCCTTGTTTTAAATCAATACTAATAAAAGAAATTTAGCAAACCTAGGTAAGCAGAAATAACCTTCAGTAGTCCATCTTGTACATGACTCACAATCCATTAAACAAGTCAGTGACTAACATCACTTTAATAAACATTATAAAGACAAATTAGAAATAATTTCCTAGCTCTTTAAATTTTCTGATAAAGCAAAAAGTTAACAATAAGCTATTTTAACTAAAATTGTAAAGCATTTAAATTTTTCCTTGCATGTATACATTTCTACTTATATTGCCATGTCAATTGCTATTTTTGAAATCTGTACAATACTTCACTTCTTCAAATCATTCCTTTTTAAATTCAGGTTTTGTTTTGTCAAAATGGCAGCAATATTTCAAGGGCACAATTAATATTTAGACTGATGTTTCAAATAAATAACTTGTTTGTTGCCAATTGAGTTAGTTTAGAATGTATGGTTAGTGCAAATATAGCATGTTGCAAAAATAATATGCATTTTTTTTGTGTGCTATAGAGACTGTCATATGCAAGTAACATATATAATGTAGCATATATAGAGCAGATAGCTTATGGATTCAGGTTGTTAAAGTAAATTATGTTTATTAATCTGGCAGTTTCATTTAAGTTCACAAGTAATTTGGGGACATTTCAGTTGAGTTTCCAGGAATGTGTAGTCCAATGTGAGTAACTGAGTCCACTTTTCCTCATAAACATGTGTCCCAATTCATTAAACAAAGCAGAGTCTAACATCTGTCTAATAATCATTATAAAGACAAATAATAGTAATTTCCTAGCTCTTCAAACTTTCTGATATTGCAAAATGTTGACAGTAAGCTATTTTAACTGGACGACTAAAACATTTCAATACCTCCCCGTGAATATACATTTTTACTTATACTGTAGTGTCAAGAACTGTCTTTGAAATCTATGCATTACTTCACTTGGTACTTTTCCGTTATCGGGGCAACAGTGTGAACATGATCCTTCAGCTGTAATCCACTTCTTTAACAGATCTCTTAACCAGATATTATCTTAATCTGCTTAAATAGTACATTTTAAAATAAAGAAATTAACTGTATTCACTTTTTTATATCTGGTTAACAAATATGTGAAAGAAGTAGATTACAGCTGAGCGAGCGCGCTGCAACTGTTCTCTCGAAAAGGTACACAGAGAAAAATACATAAGAAAATCTCTTCACACAGAATGTTTTCAGTATTAATTATTGCTTTGAAAGACATCTGCCACTAAAAATGACAATGTTTTTAAATGAATGCCACCTGAAAAGTATCACTCTTTCTATTTTGAAACAGATTTTTGTTCTGTAAGGGGCTACTGGAATGTTGTTCATATCACTTAAAAATGGCCATCAACATGGTTTTTCTTTTTCTTTTTTTTTTCTTTTCTTTTTTTTTTTATTTTTATGAAGTGCTTAGAAAACACAACATTTGGGATTGGGCTTACACTTTCACTAATTAAATGTTTACTAATTTACCAAAATGAAAGCATACATGAGTTTATATGCAACTGTTCTTCCCCTTCTCAATGAATTGTTTTTCAACCAGTACATGACGCTTTTAAAAAAAAAATAATGTGTGCTGCCCGAACAGCTGTTTCTAGGATAACGTTCGCATCCTTTCAGCTGTCTTTATGGCTCAATGACTGTATGTGCACCCTATGTCTATTTGTACATTTTTATTTTGTGTGTTGCAGAAAAGTCTTCCCCTTATCAAGAATGTTTTTTTTTTTTTTAATTATTATTTTAATGGGCAAATAATGTAAATGTGGTTGATGACCTCTGAATACAATGTCTTACCATATTTTTCATGTTAATCAGAAGAGGTATGTGTTTAACAATGAAATGTTTTCTATGTATCCAAAAGAGAAATACGTTTTATATTTTACAATTCCCTATTTATATTATCACAGAAATACATGAAAAGACAGTACTTTCTCAGCTATGTAATCGCATTTATACTGTTGCCCCGATAACGGAAAAGTATCCTTCACTTCTTTCAAGTCATTCATTTTACAGTTCAGATTATATTTTGTCAAAATGTCAACAGCATTTCAAGGGCACATTTAAGATTTAAACTGATATTTTAAATGAATAGCTATCAGTTGCCAAGTGAGTTTGTACAGAGTGTGAGGCAACTGCAAAGATAACATGTTGCAAAAAGTAATATGTATCTTTTCATGTGCTCTAGAGACTGTCAATTTCAAGTAATATATAAAATGTAACTTTTACAGTGCAGACAGCTTGTGGAATCAGCATGTTAAACTGAGTAATGCTTTTTAATCAAGCAGCTACATTTAACTGCATATGTAGTTTGGGAGCACTTCAGTTGTGTTTCCTGGAATATGCAATCCTATGAAAATAAATCATAAAATCTTTACAAATAGTCCTATTATGTATTTATTTTACCTTGCTTAGGTTGTTTTTCATTTTAATAACTAAACAACATTATTTTTTCTTATTATTTGTTAGCTGTGTGGCTAAATGCACCTTGCAGGTTCACAGTGTCCTTAGAAACTGCAGCAATTGTTTACTGCTGCTATGGCAATGCAAATAGAATGTGAAGAAAGATTCACTTCTATTAACCAACAGTACATTTTTCCTTTTTTTTTATGTATTTGTTAATACTAAAAGGAAGTAATTCAAAGGACATATGTACATGAATGGAACATTTCATAGTTAATCACGAACATGTCCCCAATCCCAATAAGCATAACAGTTGTTGTTGTTGTCTTTCAGCTTTTCACGGTTAGTGGTCGCCACAGCGGACCTCCGGTCCGCTAATGATTGGCAGTTGATTTTCCTGAACGCCGAGGTGCCAGCTCGATGTTCAATCTTCAACGAAGGCACGCCCATTTACGCATGTCTTTCGAACGCCCACCCAACCACGGGGAGGACATGCAGACTCCACATAGAAGTCACTCCCTGTACTCCAAACGGGAATCGAATGGGAGAACCTCTTGCTGTGAGGCAACAACGCTACTGCTGCACCACCGCGGAAGTCCCAATAAGCATAACAGTGACTATCGTTAATCTAATAAATGTTGTAAAAATAATTAAGTTCACTATTCCAATTAGTCTACCTTAAAACTAGATTATCTTAGACTATTATTTATCTATGTATAGATAGTTAATTATTAAATATATACAGACTATATTAGTATAGTAAATATGAGATAATTTAAAAAGGGAGACAAGATGCAGTTAAAATAAATAATGATAAAAGAGAGAAGAGAGAAAGAAAAGAGAAAATTAAGAGAAAATACACATATACTATGTACGTTGATTTACAGTATGCATATTTTATATGCTATATAACCCTCCTTCTGTGAAAGAAAAGTACCTTGTTTTACATACCTGAGATAATGTGAAAACTCTCATGTGTCATCTATTTTCAAAAAATATATAGATAAAGATTCCTGTAGTTAGTTACCTTTGTTTTAAAATTCCAAGCAGTAAAATTGGTCCTTTAAAGTAATGTTAAAACAATTCATATCATAGTAGATGCTTTGAGAGATTTGGCTGTAACAGTATCAGTCTTTTGCTTCTTCTTTTTGACATCTGTCCAGACATTTGTTTCTTTTGTTCTCTTGAGAAAAGGTGACCTCCAATCCATATCTTCTGGTAAAGTAATCACTTTATTAGTTTTAATAAATGAAGAGGCTTCTGCTAAGTCAATAAAAGTCCTCACCTCGTTGGCATACAGTATTCTTATCTTAGCTGGATATGCAAGTTGTGCCTTCATGTTATTTTGTTTCAGAAACTTTATCATTGGCCACACTTTTTTCCTTTGATCCATTATTCTAGATGAATAGTCGTTATCAAATCTTATCAAGTTCTGTTTATATTTTAGAGGTGCCTTCCTCCAAGCAGATCTTAAAATCAGTTCCTTGTCCAAGTATGCAAGAAATCTGATAATTATTGACCTAGGAGGAGAGTTTGAGTTAGTAGCAGGTTTCCCAAGAGCTCTGTGTGCCCTTTCAATGCCAAAGGAAAGTCCTTCTTTTAAATTTAAAAAGTCAGGGATCCAGCTTGATAAAAAGGAATTAATATCCTCGCCTTCTGTGTTTTCAGGTAATCCAAAAATCCTGATGTTATTTCTCCTCTCCCTATTTTCCAAGTCATCTACTTTATTAACCAGCCAAGTGTTTTGTTTAAGAAGCAATTCTTTCTGTTTCCTCTTCCTTAAGTCTGCTTTCTAAGTCATTTAGAGAAGCCTCTATTCCTGTTATCCTTGTCTGGTGTTGTTGTAGCATTTCCTTGCAGGTGTCAGCCTGTTTTTGACTGCTTGTTTTAAGATTTTCTAGGTTCTCTTTAAAAATCATCCCTCTTCAAAGACAACTCCTGCAGGGTAGATGTCATCTGTTGTAGTTCCTTCTTTAAGGCAGCATCCTGGCGAGAATTCCTTCAGTTGCTCATTTTAACAAGTGAATATATTTCCAAGCTTTTTGACAGGAAATTATTTGTAAAACTTCACCAGAGTTTCTAATTATGTAAATTAGTCCTTTATCTATAAGATTTTATACTTTGAAGAAAAAAAAAGAATATTTTTTTCTGTCTTATTTAACTAGTTATATGGAGCTCTAAAATACTGCTGCTTTCAGTTAACCATTCAGGCTCCGCCCCACCACCTATTTCTCATATCATAAATCAGTAGACACATTCATACACCCCTACTTCCTTATCTATCCAAACATCTAACCTCTTTTAAAAAACTATCTTCTGCCAATAAAGTCTACCTATATAACATAAAGTGCCTGCCACTATGCTGATGATCATAATATATGTCATACAATTGCTAATGTCTTATATGCTTTTCTCATGAACAAGATGAGTATGTTATCTTCCACTATATGTTATACTTAGCTGTATATTCCTATGCATTGGAATGTTTTCTGAGTAATGGATGTTAAACAATTAATGCATAATGTTAATCTCATCTTCTCTTTTATGAAACTTTTTTACTACAAATAATGCAATTTAGAGATTTTCTTGTCTGGATTCCAGTGAAAATGTGTTATTGATCAAATGTACTATCCAAGTTAACAAATGGGAGTAAGGTTACATAAAAAAATAAATTTGCATAACAGTTTCTTGCGTAGATTAAGAGAAAAATCCAGTTCCAGAAATGTACTCACTTTCTTTATTTCGCATATCACCGCAGTAGCTGTCAAAATCTACAATCAGAATACATCCTTCATGGGAGAAAGTATCCTTAGCTAGTATATTTCTAGCTCTTATTTCACCTGAATGTTTCCTGCAGCAAATCTCCAAACCATCTCCTTGAGTGTAATAATAAATTGGATCTGTTTTATCCATGACACTTCCAGGAATCTGCTTTGGTTCTCTTCCACAGTTTACCTAAAGATGCACAGAATATTCTGCATTGAACAGTTTGTCCATTGCATGTTGGTCATGCTGAATCTTTTGCACTGATGCTTTAGACTGGTCCTACTCAAACCAGGTTTCATTATGTTTAGTCTTGTGATATACTTACTTAGGAAAAGTCCTGTAGTTGTCTATCTCTCCTGCAATACATTGCAGAGTTGATGTGTATTGCAACAAAAATATTTTTCAGTATTCGACATAGCATTGATAATTTTTTCATACATGCTTTTTTGAATGAAAGTTTAATCTATGTCATTGGTTGCTTGGTGACTTGATGGACAAGATAAATTATTTATGCATTTATTTATATATTTATTTATTGTATGGTCTGTGAAAACAACAGAATTGTTTTAAGGTAAACACATCTCTTCTGTTAATGATGATATTTTCAAGTATACCATAAGCAGCAAAAAGTATTTTCAGAGAATAAATGGTAGCTTTAGAAATAATTCCATGTATATGAAATGCTTCTCTTTGATTTGAATATGCATCTACCATAAAACAAATGATATTCTAAATGGTCCAGTAAAATCAGTACATAATCTTTTCCAGCATCTCACTGGACATTATCTCTAGTATAATGGTCTTTATTAAGGTATTTTCTTTTCCATCTGTTATGGCTGATACAGTACACAAGCTTTCAATATATATTTCCCCTCTCTTCATCTAGCTTTGTCCACCAGACAGCCTTTCTTGTTAATGTTTTCAGGTACTTTGAATTTTATTAAAAAGAAAATAAAAAAATATCTACACATCCTCAACCTTTGTTGAAACTGAGAATGGCCAGTTTTCCATCATAAAAACTAGCCATGACAGTTTGGAGTCCTATCTTGTTACCTACCTAGTTGTGCTTTGTCATGTCCTTTAACAGACCTCATAAAAGTTTTTTTTTGTCAATGTACTCACTTATTGAATCTTTCATTCTAGAGTATGCTCTGAAATATCAGATTATATAACATTGCAGATACTGTTAGAAATATAAGATTCTGTTTACTAACCATATTATTGCAGACCTCTGAATTCTTACCATGGATGGTAAACTTGTGTTTTCACCAAACAGTATTCGGAAAAGTCAGTGGTCAGCAACCAAGTGAAACGTATTATCCAGCAAAAATGAATGAATGAATAAATAAATTAAAGTGACATTTTGACCCCCACCAAAAAATGAAAATAAAGCAATTTTTTCTTAGTTTGAGAATATTGCATTTCAGTGAGGAAAATGGTTCATGCTGCATTACCAGTTCCATGAATGCATGATGCATTGTGCCAGTGCACTTGTGCTATATGTTGAGATAATTCAGAAGAGCAATAATGGGAATTCTTGATCACAGTAAATCAATTCCTTAACATAATTTAGCATTTCTTAACATTTTGTACATGTCCTTTGCCTTGTTAAATTAGATATTTTTATGCAGCACATACAACATTGCTATCACAGCTCAAGAAACACTTATAAATGTAAAAAAAATAAAATAAAATAAAATCAAAATCAAACTGCTAAACTGTGAACACAAATCCACAAAGTGACACTAGTGAAGGATAAAACCAGATAAACTTTAATGCCATTTAAGGGCTTTTGTTCCAATTCAGTTGACAGGAACTGCGTCAGAACTGAGCAAACCCTCCACACTACTAGTTAACATAGGTTTAAAAAGGCATGTTACCTAATTAATTAATTACATAAACCACTTCACTTAAAGTCACAACAAAATATAGTACAATCAAAAATGTGATATAATTTTCTAAATAATTAATATACACAAACCTGTAAAATAAAATACAAAACCACTATGTACCTCAAACATTTCCAAAATGTTTTCCTCTCAATCTAAACCCCATAATGCTTTAATTTTAAAACAGAATTTATAGACACAGTTTCACTTAACCTTGGAAAATGAGTGGCATTAAAACATAACTGTCATTTCAGTTCACAGTTCTTGGGGTGCTCATCAACAATGACACCCCTTTTGTCAGAAATAATTTGTCTAAGTCCACAAATTTAAACCAATATTCTTCAGCCTGTATCATATGCTAAATAAAGCATTTGTGGTCTTTCTTCTTTTAATATCTAAGTTGTGTTCATAAATTCTGTCCTTTAATCTTCTTGAAATTTCTCCAACATAATATGCCGAACACAGCTCGCAAATGGCTGCATATACCACGCTTCTTGAATCACATGTATAATGGCCCTTAACCAATAACCTTTTACCATTTATTTCAAAAGCATCAGTGCACTTGATAAAAGTACAGTGAATGCATCTTTCATAGTTATAATATCAGGCATTTGATTGCAAGTATCTCTTTAAGATTTGTTACCTTTTTTCAGTAACATCTTCAATGACCTATTTTTTCTGTACACTGAGAGAACCTTGAGAGAAAACAAATTTAAAAAAATTAGAGGTGCTTAGTGGTGTTGCATTTTACTTTATTTTACAGCTAACTGCTTGTTTGTATATATTAATTATTTAGAAAATTATATCACATTTTTGATTGTAGTATATTTTGTTGTGACTTTAAGTGGAGTGGTTTGTTATATAATTATTTAATTAGGTCGCATGCTTTTTTAAACCTATTTTAACTGGTAGTGTGGAGTATATGTTCAGTTCTGAACAAGTTACTATTAATTGATTCGGAACAAAAGCCCTTAACTGGCATTAAAGTTTATCTGGTTTTATCCCTCATTGGTGTCACTTTGTGGATTTGTGTTCACAGTTCAACATTTGTAACTGTGGTTGTTGGAATGGGTGAGACACCTTATTAATGACTTACTACCCAGCAGCAGGCTTTAAAACTTTCCTGTCCATAACACATCACACATATTCATTCTGTAACTAAAAAAAAAAAAAAAACACATTTTAACACTCTTATTTTTGCAACCTTTACAGCATGTGAAGCAAGATGATATGTTTCTTGCTTCTGGCTTTTCAGTAATTCCCAGTAATCATCAGATCATCTGAGAACACAACCATAATCAAGTTTTTGTTTAAGATTTTCTTTATTCTTTGAACAAACAGATGGTGCAGCACTGAAACTAAATGACAATAATTTATACACAAGCAAGCCTTTATGTGTTTTAATACTGCATACTTTTGTGAATCATCACCAAGCAATACTTCACTGACTAAAGCTATTAAGAAAAAACAAAAACTGCCAACCCCATGCTTAAGTCAAATGTATAAGTAAATGTAAAAAAATATAAGTGCCAAATGAACACAGAATGAAAATCATACTATGTCATCCCTGATAGGGGAAAGGGTGTCACTTTTATGGTAGTATGTCATGACATCTGTTTCCTAATTATTTTCTATAGCCTATATGGGATTACTGTAGAAAAAAAATATACATAAAATTATGTCTTAAATCTGTCAATCATATATGAACATTAATAATCATGTATGGAATCATCTGTTCAGAATATTTGCTTTTTTACATATACTTCCCTCCTTCATTTTACCAGGCATCAACATTAAATATGTTTTTCTGTAATCTACTGCTGGCTTTGTGTCTTTCTTACTGATGCACAAGGTTAAGAGAGCAGATTCATACAAATCATTAGGGATTCTTACTTCTTCCAGAGTTTTATTGAAAATCATTTGGAAATGTCTTAAAAACATCTGTGCCTAAACTTATTCAGTGTCTGTACTTTTAAGATCATCTGGGCCTGAGGCTCTGGTTACTTGTAACTCCTTGAAATAATTCTGTACTTCATTTCACAACACCATTTTTCATGATATTATGCCTCTCGGTTCTATATGATTTATTCACATGCATTATAGCAAATGGTTTACTCTTTCTAAAGGTTTTTAAATATATTTCTGCAAAACATTGAAATTATCTTCTTTTAATGTTAATTCATTATCCTACCAAAAAGAGATTGGTGTATTTTTTGTATTCCATCTAGCTTTATTAACATATTTATGACTTTCCTTTTTTCCTCTTCTCTTCCTTCTGTACATCATTCACAGGTTACCTAATCATTCATTGTATCTCATTTTGCTGAGACCTGGTGAAGCCTTTCCCTGATGAGGACAGCAGGTATGTTGTTGTTTTCGTTTTCAGACTCTTTCTGGATGCTGAGTCCAATCTCAGGGAGTTGTGTAACCACATAGCTATTTCTTTTAAAGACTAGGGTTATAGGAGCAACTCCCACTGCAGAGTGTAAGGGGGTTAGACTCATTAGAAAACAATATACTGAGGTTCTGCTTTTTCAATATACCAAAGTTGTACTTTTTGTATGTGCTTCAATTTAGCAGATCATGTCCACAGTACTTATTTATAGATTATGTAATCAAAATGTGCTCTCAGTTCACTGGTCCTCTGAGTTCTCACTGAAGCCAAATTGTTAAGGACAGCTTTGAGTGTCAGGACTCTTTCTCATTGCAACCATATAGGTCATGTGTCTTCCTCTCCCAAAGACACCTCTGTGATACTTCTAACTTGTCTTTTTTTATTTATATTCAAGTTTTTCTGTCTTTTGTGGATAGTAACTGTATAAATGATAGTTTACTTTTTTCAGTTTTAGGTGATTTAAATGTCCATTACATCTTTGTTTCATTTATTAACAAAGATAGTATATGTGTATCAGTTTATTCACAAATAATTCCTTTTTATTTCTAAGGCCTACTTGTTTTATTCATTTATTTTCATTATCTACTATTTGACTTACTCAATAGATTATCTTGCCCTGTACTGCTGGCTTGTTCTTTCCTTCCTTAAAATAGAGCCATGCATCCCTAGATGGGATGATAGCTCTATAAAGAATTCAGTCCTACGTGGGCTTTATCAGCCTATTTAGTCCCTAGAAAAATTGGAATAAATCAGGATTTAGAGGAAGGGGGTTCCTTTCTACTTGTCTTGTAGTCTTGGCAAGGCTAACTAGCTGATGAGAGAGAGAGATACCTACATGTCTCCACATATGTCTAACTCCCTGACTCAGTAGATATTAACTACTTACTTTAAAGAAGGCTGGATTTTCTTTTCAGATATATAATTAGCTCATCTGGTCTACCTGGTTATCCATCCATTCATCCTTTATTACTACTCATTTTATTTATTTCAGTGTCTTGTGAGGTATAGCACATACTATCATTATCATGGTAGAGGAATAAGGCATGGACCTTTCCTGGGTGATATGCCAGCAAGGATGTAGGTAAGCATACTCACAGTACTGAAATGTGTTCAGTTTTTCTGAGCAGCTTGTGCTAATATCAACACTAAAAAAGCACAAACTGTTTAGAACTGAGTAAATTAATATTCACAGTATAGCAGTTCACAAACAATTATTGTGCCAAAGGAATACATCTCAATAACTAGTTTTTATGGCAGTTAATTGTAAAAGTTGAAAAGAAAGTACATCTTTCCATGTATCTTGGGGTAGCATTTTGAGGGGTGAGTACATTGCTACACTGACAAGTGGGTACTGGAAGCAGCAACATTAGGTCTGAGTACAAAATGTTAATCTCTGGCTACACCCCTGTATGCCAGTATATCAAGGCACACACACACACACACACACACACACACACACACATGCATATGCACTCACTACCTACGCATGGACAGACACATGGACGCTAGCTATAAAACAACTACAGGCAACTACTTCTGTCATTGTGGTGGCATAGCAAGGTGCCCTGTATTTCCTGCTTAGGACATCTAGAAGACAAGCACCAGGATGCCTCTTGAAATTTCTTTAGTTTAGCATACACGTTATTAGTTTTGGTGTCGTGATGGTCCATGTACTAGCAAAAGCACAGTGGTTCTTCATGGATATTTACAGTGCACACATATGTATTGCTTCAGGGGAGGGTGTGAAGCTCCAGCGCATGAATAAGAGACTGTTTTGGGTCTAATAGATTTATAGATAAATACTTTAAGATAATGGGGATTAATTTTGCTGCCATGGACCCAACACTTGTCTACAATTCAAATGTAGATGACACTTTGTAATTCATCAAACATCTCTGCTAATTTAAATTCTTGTAACTGTGATTTGCACTCACTCTAGCTTTGTTTAGCTCAGAGAAGAACAATAAAATAAAGTGAAATAGGACTACAGTCCCCCTCCACACCTTGACAACAAACAATGATCAGCTAGTTTACATAGACAGCTATCTGTTAACAAGACATGTGGTTCTCTTTTTGCGCATATGTAACTGAAGGTGAACTCATAATCTGGGAGATACAGATATGTTGCCTATGTTGATTTTCTGTTTTGGAGGGTCTACCTACAGTCTGGGAGAGAAAAAATACATGGCTTACATTACATTTCTTTTTTAGTGGTGTTTATCTGCCACCATCTGCCACCAGCCATATTGCAGAGCTCTTAGGATTCTGCTGCAACACCTCTAGCACTTGTCTGGATTCATACATAGGGACTTGGACCCCACAAGTCAGGGAATCCTATGTGCAAGTATCTATGCAGTTGTTAGAGAGGTGATCAAGGTGATCCAGTATGCCACCATCCTGACAGCAATGGAGTCTTCCTTTGTTATGACCCTCCCACTGTTCCAACCAATCCCAAGTAACATGTTTGGACCACTGTTGTAGACTACAATTTGTACTGCAGGTCTAGATTCCACACCCCCCTCAAGCTGATACGTTAAGGTTTGAGTCTTTTTCATTTCCAGCCTTAATATCTGGTGTAGTGGTGTATACATATTTATCTAGTCCTACAACATAAATAAGCTTTCATTAAATCTATTAACTACACCTGTTTTGCAGGTATGTACATTTCATCAGGTTTGATTTACTCCTACACGTTATGTACCTATTTCTGGAGGTATATTCTAATTTTAAAACTTGATTTACCCCTCCTTGTGATTTTCTGAATTCACCCATTTCACACATAATTTTGAAGCTATTTTGTACACGCAGAACCAGACTACTCAGTCAACCTATTGCTAGCACCATTAATTTAAAGAAAGAGGACCCATATTTTATGTCCCCTCTTTTTCAGAAGCAACAATAAATGACTTTGTGAGATATATTTTTGAAATATCATTCATTAAAGTCTACAAATTGTAAATTGACTTTAATAATACATTGTTATTTTTTTATATTTTTTTACTCTCATTTATTAAATGATTTTTTTTTTTTTGAGTGGTATCAATACCACTCACCTGTCCAGATTTTCACATAATGTGCAGAGATTTGCCTTATATTTTTGGTCTGCTCATTATAAAATCACCGAGGACTGATGTCACTATATAATGACATACATTTCAGTTTCAGACTCCATATCCTTATAAAAATTTATGTTAACACAAATCCTGTCATTCTAACAAAAGTTTTTAGAGCAGTATTTAAAGTCTGTCTTTATTTTTGTGCCTCTGCCCCACCCCATTATTTTAGGCTTTGTCCAGATTAGGTTGAGAGGTATGGTAGTATTCCAAAATCCTACAAAGAGAGAGAGAAGAATTAAATGCTTCTCAATATTCATACTTTATGCTAATTGAATTCCGGGATTTTTGGCAAGATGTGCCTGTTTCTCAAGATCCTTTATACCTCCTTTTAGTATCTACTGTTTGAGAGGTATGGTTTTCATTTACTAACATAACATTTTCTATGTGCAAATGTATCCTGTCCTGCAGCTGGCTGACCTTTCTGTACAGACGACATATGTTCACATAATTTAGGATTGGCATCGTGATCAGTTTCACATGTAGTCATCTTATATGTGATTTCATGATACCAGATGAAGGTGTTGGCATACTTTGTTGAGTGTTCGATTGTATACCACAAGCTAACAATATTTTGGCTATGCCTTAACAATTGTGAAGCACGTAAAATACACGCAACAGCACATAGACTTGATATAATACAAAACAACTCCCTATCCTGACCACATAGAAGATAGAGAGTGGTGGTTGTTAGTTAAGTATTAAAGTCTCATATGAATGACCATGCAGATGAATTAAGGTAGAAACCTTGGTTATAAAAGAGAATCCTTAATTTTCCTACAATAATAAGAGGAGCCACCCTGACAAGTCAGGCTATTCTTACTGCAGAGTGAACTATCCAGACTGCAGCAGTACTTTCTGGAATTTTAATCCATAGGCTATGGCCTCCTACCTCCACAGAGATAAGATAGGCATCATAAATGAAGTGCATCATTGTAGACAGCAGTTATAGTGTTAGGACTTGTTAAACAGACTTGATAATTTCCAGTCTAAAAGCCCTTTTAGCTTACCTTTCAGTTCTGATGAACAGTCAAAGGAAGGAAATATGTCAGGTTGGGGCAGTCAGGTCACTGTTTCTCAGAATATTCTGGAAGATATTCATCAAATCCTCCAAACGCAAACACTTGTAACAAAAAAAAACAACGAACCTTGGATCCTGGTGATAGTATATCCTTTATTACGAAGCACCAACAATTCCGCAGACAGTAATAAAACAAACAACAAGGACTAAGCGCTTTCACCCTGGAAACAGGGCATCTTCAGAGTACTGAATGTGCACTACCTACTTCATTATATAGCAAACAGTTCCCTTAATTACACTTAATTAACGTTTAACGTTAAATGACTTAATTAGTTATTTGACCGACAATTGACAAATTGAATTGTAGTGAAAAAAGTTAAAATCAACAAGAAGCTAGGTTACAAATGACTCGCTGAATATGGATATTTAAATATAAACCAAATACAATTATATCTGTTCTATACAACTATTTGAATATATATATATAAATAAATAAATGAATCAATATATATTTATTGCAAGTTAGATAGTCAATTTTAAATGTAAAAAATGTTGTGGTTACCGATTCATTTTGTAAGATGCATAGTATAAATATGTTAGTATAGCAGCATGCTGTATCTTAAAAAATGTTGTATTATTGTAGGGAAACATGTAAAACACACTCATTGAACTTGTGACATCTGTACGAGCTAAAAATAATTAAAATTAATTAAAATATATATGTATATAAAATTGTAAAGTGCATATAATATCTTTAGATATACTTATGTGTTATAGTATAGAATATATTATTAAACAATAATCTTATTAAATGTTATTACTAATTTCATAATATCGAAAATTCTATCAAACTTCATCTAAAAAATCATAAAAATTCATATAAAAATATGTGTTATATATATCAATTTATTTATAATTTAACATAATAATGAAATGTAAAAATTACTACTAATAATAATAGAAAATTATCTTTACAAAATTTATCTATATAATTATTAATAATTCATAGTTGAACTGTGTAAAATAAAATAAAAATAATGTATTAATGTATATTAATGTCTACACAGTTAAAACAGTGAATTTAATACTGTGATGTAGTACCTATCTACAATGTAAAATAATCAACATTAAATATATAAATATATAAATATGTAGTTATATAAATATAATATGCTATAAATATAATATACTGTAAATTGTAAACATATACACATGAGTTTAAAATAGAATAGTGTGGTGATATGTAAGGTCATATAAGGTATTGACAAAAAACATTGAAAATTAAAAGTTGAATCAACAATTTCATTAGTAAACTAATCAACCTTTCAAATGAATTGTGATCTAAGCTTTAATATACTAGATATCGAAATTTGTTCATTAATACCAGGCATTGCTGTGGCATTTAATCTAAGTTGCCACAAGCATTCCTTTGCTTCTAAGATCATCTTTTCGTCACCACCACTACTTTCTTTACAAAAAATTCTGTCAATAATAAAAAATATAAATTTTTTAAAATTACAACAATTGATACTATGATTATATAAAGCACTAGTTGTTTTATGTTTTTTTATATCTCGCAAATGTTCACTAATTCTTGTCTTGAGTTTTCTAATGGTTTTCCCTACATAAAATGCATGACAGGCAGTGCAAGAGGCAACATAAACAACCATTTTTGTGTTACAATTGCATAGCCCTGGACATATAATCGTCTTGACATAATTATGAATGTACAGGTAAGGACTAACATTGATGAATCTACAAACATGGCATACTCCACACTTGTTCATTTTGGAATTTTTAAACAACTCATAATTATTATGCTGTTCAAATAGATTCTTTAAATTTTTACCTCTACTAAAGGTTATTTAACTGTGTTACCTATTATGTCCCTAAAATCTTGACTTAAATCTAAAATACTAGTCCATGCTTCTTGCATAGCATTAACTATTTGTTGAGAGCAATTGTTAAAAGGTAAAATAAAAGTATCATGTCTTGAAGTAGATGGTTTTGTGTTTGTATTATTATTAGTAACAAGGGAGATAATAGGTTTATATAGTGTGTTCCTTTTAATTAAAATTTCCCTTCCCATCTCTTGAACAAAATCCTTAGGGTATCCTCTAGCCATAAACATATTAATAAGTGTCTCCAATTCATTTTCAAAATTTAATTCTTTTCTCACAATTCTGGATAGACGGACCATTTGTCCTTTGACTAAATTCTTTTTTTGATGCATAGGATGGCAACTATCAAAATGTAAAAATGAGTTCGAGTATGTTTTCTTTCTGTAGATACCTGACTCAAACTTGTTGTCATCCAAACAAAGCGTAATGTCTAAGAAGTTAACATTATTAACAAACACATGACTAGTAAATCTTAAAAAATTTGTTGTTTTGCCCAAAAAAGTAATGAATGCATGAAATTCATCTTCAGTTCCTTTCCAAAAAATGAGGATATCATCTAAAAAGCGTAGATATAACAAAACTTTGTTCCAAAAAATGCTTGTAATAACATGTTCAGACTCCCAATAAGCAAGGACCAAATTAGCGTAAATGGGGGCACATCTAGCCCCCATAGCTACCCCTTTGATTTGTCTAAAAAGTTCTTTGTTGAAAATGAGAAAATTATTCTCTAGAACTACTTCTAACATCTCAGTGAGTAAACGGTTTTCAGAACTGTTATCTTGATTGTGTTTGTTTAAACATGCTTCAAACATCTCCAATCCCTGGTCATGGGGAATTACTGTGAATAAATTAACAATATCTACAGTAGCCATTAAAAATTTTGTTCTAAAATCAAAAGTAGTTGTAAATTGTCTGATGATGTCAAGACAATGCCAGGAATCTTTTAAAATATATGGAATAGAATTCAAAATAGGTTTACACTTAAAATCAATATAGGCGGCCAGAGCTTCTGTCTTAGATCCCTTGGCTGACACTATAGGTCTAAAAGCGGGATGAGTCATGTTTTTGTGAATCTTAGGGATCCCAAATATAGATGGAGTGATTGGAAATTCAACTGAGATGAAATTATAAGTTTGTTGGTCTATTCTCCCATCCATTAAAAATTCATAAAACAGCCAATCAATCTTAGTATAGGCTTGATTAATCTCGTTTCTACTGACTTTTAGGTATGTTTCATTATCTTCCAACATCTTAGACATCCTGTTGTTGTAATCAGTATTATACATAATAACCACTCCCCCACCTTTGTCTGGCTTCATAATTCGATATTTATTTGTATCTGTTAGTTCTTTTAGACAGAATTTCTCAGATGGTGTCATATTACTCGTACCAGCATTATTAAATTGTATAATTCTTCTAATATGCGATTCACATAACTTTTCGAAAATCTGAATCAGACAATTTTGTGGGGGTATAAAAGTGCTATGTCGTTTCAAAGTCAAATATCTATTACTTTGAATTGGGTCTCCTGTGTTGTGAAAAAATATTTTCAAATTTAAAAGTCTTGTATACAGCTTTAGATTTGTCAAAACCTTACCTACATCTAATCTAAATGTAGGTACAAAGGTAAAGCCTTTACTTAGTAATTGAAAATATTTGTCATCAAATTTTTGACCTGCAAAATTGTACAAATTGAACCCAGAAAGGGAAGAGACAGAACAAACATTCATATCAGTATTTTGTGAAACTTCCATGTCGTTCTCTATTAGACTGTTCTCCATCACAGAATTTTCTCTAGTTATCCGTGTATCTAAAATAGGATGTAGTAATTCAATCTTATTTGAACCCCCATTTTTTTCAATAACCACTTCTGGATGGTTAGAATTGAATATGGCTATCTCTGCCATGAATGAGTTCTGTGTGGTTGATAGTTGTGGTATCTGTGTGTATATTGGTTCTGATTGCTCTGTTGCTCTCTTATTCGTTCCGATCTCCTCAGGGATGGAGGTTCTAAAAAAAACGGTTGAACTTCATCATGGTAATTAAAATCAACTTGATTAGTCCTGACATTGTCACTGTTGGGACTTGGTTCCTGTCTATTACTCATAACATGTTGTCGGTTTAAAACTTGCATATTTTTGTATTCCCTAAAATGGGTATATGCTTTGTTGTTGTTGTAATCCCTACTATCTCTTTCAATTTTGTTATTTTTAATATCCAAGCCCTTGTTAATATACCTGTCAATATCCTTAAAAATGTTTTCTAACCTAAATTTATTGTGCTCATATAACAAATCAGCTTTAATGTTACTATCTAAAGTATTTAATTTTTCCTTTAAAACATTCAGTCTGTCATTATTATTGCGTATAATCAGTCTTAGCAATTCTAAGCCAGTTCTATCAAAAAGATGAAGTAGTTCTGTAAAGGTTTCCGTGCCTTCTTGAAACCCGTGCGGTAATTTAAACAGGCGTAGTCCCTTAGGTACCTGTTTTAACTCAAGAGATCGTTCAAGGAACACATTGTCCATCTGCAGCGATTTATAAGTTCTTAAAGTCTTTTCAAATTCTAAGAATTGAGTGTTCAGCGTACCCATATCTCTTGATATAATGGGCTGTCTCTTATTTAAAGATGGGGCCATGAGAAAATGATCTAAGTCCATATTGGATGTTTGGTTGTTTTGTGAACGGCCAAAACGTGTAGTCTGATTCCGTTCCTCAGTAAAATGGGACCTGGCTGGCCTGTTGGTACGAGATGGAATATTAACTTCATCTTTGCCTGACGTCACGCCATTATGTGATGGACTTGTGGAGTGTTGCCTAGTAACCAGCTTCTGAACGCTAGTATTTGGTGTAGAATGCAGCGTGAAAAGTTGCTCTTGGGATTCTGTTATAATGACTTCACCCTCAACTGTAGGGTTTTTAAGTTGTTCGTGCAATGTTTTAATTAATTTGTTAGTAATGTCTAAGTGCTCTTGTAGTAAGCACTGTATATCCATCTTCAACAGCCTAAGTCTAAAACCGTAAAGTTGCACCACAGTAATAGACAATTGTATTGCAAGAGCAAAAGTTAGGTAGTGCCGTTTATAAATTAAAACAAAAACAAGTCTGTTGACCAAAAACTTTTCAATTAAATTCAAAAGAATAATTCAAACTGTGGTATTTCTCTCTCTCGGAAGTCATAAAGGTGCAGTCTTAAAGTTCTCCGTGCAGTAGTGTAATATAACACCGATGACAATGAAGCACCTTCTAATTGTAACCGGAAAGTAAAACACAGTTTTTTGTATAACAAGATTAACGAGTTGAAGTTGTGCTTGTACACGACTGCCAATAGTAAATTCAATTCTGAAGAACCTTGACAGTGGACAATTTCCAACCGTAAATTATTATGTTGGACACCGGCAGTAATAAAACCAAATTACAAGGCTAAGAATTTTCACCTTGTATTAGTTTCCGCTCTGATAAAACTGTCAATAAACCATAGTTCTGAAAGCGGAAATCTTGGTGAACAAAAACGTTGTCACCAAGTCCGTAGTCCTTCACTACGTTGTTGGGCTATGAAAACGACTCACCAGGATACAAACAGGCCGTCGGATGAACGAAACTGTAAATCCTCCAAACGCAAACACTTGTAACAAAAAAACCAACGAACCTTGGATCCTGGTGATAGTATATCCTTTATTACGAAGCACCAACAATTCCGCAGACAGTAATAAAACAAACAACAAGGACTAAGCGCTTTCACCCTGGAAACAGGGCATCTTCAGAGTACTGAATGTGCACTACCTACTTCATTATATAGCAAACAGTTCCCTTAATTACACTTAATTAACGTTTAACGTTAAATGACTTAATTAGTTATTTGACCGACAATTGACAAATTGAATTGTAGTGAAAAAAGTTAAAATCAACAAGAAGCTAGGTTACAAATGACTCGCTGAATATGGATATTTAAATATAAACCAAATACAATTATATCTGTTCTATACAACTATTTGAATATATTGTTGCGGAATTGTTGGTGCTTCGTAATAAAGGATATACTATCACCAGGATCCAAGGTTCGTTGGTTTTTTTGTTACAAGATATTCATCAAATAACTGAACCTGCTTCATGAGAAATATAGGAATACTTTATTTTTACCTTGCTGTGATATCATATGAAAATATAATGAGTGTAGCATGTTTAAGAAACAGAGGATGTTTGTTACACATTGATAATAATAATTATAAATAATAATAATAATAATAATAATAATAATAATAATAATAATAATAAGGTATTAGGAGCAAACAGATAGAGAGGGAAAGGTGATAGAATGGGAATAGTCCAAGAATGTATTTGGACTGCAGGTTACAGAATGCTTTCTCTAGCAAGGATTAATTAAAAGGAGTATAGGCAACGAGAAAGAAATAGGGGGTACCAAACAAAAGATCACTACTGGCAGAGATTTTAGTAGAATCTAGAACAGAACGTGCCATTAAAAATGGAATAATTAGTAGAACATATAATTAATGCATGGTAACTGCAAGAATCAATCAAAGGAGCTTAGAAAGGATTGGGAAAAGAGACTGGATACGCAATTCACAAAGAAACAATGGGAGGATATATGTATGTCTCCCAAATATGCAACAAAATCTAGAAGATTTAGGATTTTTGCTTGGAAATGTTTACATTTTTATACCCCAAGTAGACCCAAGAGAATTTTTCCTCAGGAAGACAGCAAATGTAGGAAGTGTGACTCAGAAGAAAGAGGTACTTGGGAACATATTTTTCTGGGAGTCTGGTGGGTTGGCAGACATTAAGGATTCCCTGTGGGATGCACTGTCAGAGATGCTGGGTGGCTGGATTGGGGTGATGAGGGAGATGATTTTTTCTAAATTATGATACAGAATCAGAATTGCCTAGACATAGTAAGCCCTTGCTGTGTATAATTATGGTGGCTGCCAAAAAAGCAATTGTGAGAAAATGGAAATCAAAATCTAGACCAACCATAGAAGAAGTAGTGAATATAGTAACAGACATAAAACAACTGGAATTGAGATCTTTAGAAAAGGGTAGGAGCAAACTACATATAAAAATGGGAATTGTGGGAACAATAGATACAGGGGAGGAATGTGGTTTAAAAGAAGGCAGGACTTAAATGAGATATATAATGTTTGACAGAAAACAATTGGGTAGATTATTAAGTGATTATTAATGTTTGCAGCTGGGAGTATGTCAGTGTGGTTTGTGATGTACAATGCTTGCGATTAGGATTGTGTCAGCGTGGATTGTTTTCATTTATATAAATGTATGATTGCTTATGTTGTAAGTGATGGCTTACTAAAGATATTTCTTGTTTTAAAAAAATAATGATAATACACAATTGTTAACCAGGTAAGCCCATTACATACATAGTCCCTTTCAGGGAAAGTTCTGGAGCAATGTCTGGTTAAATAACATGCTCAAGGTCACAGAGTAGGCAAATAAGTGTTTAAGGAATCAAATCCTGTACCAGAGCTCATGGCCTTAACCTTCTGAATCAAGTACCAGGCAAAGGCGCTATGTCATAGATTAAACAACTTTCAGGCTGAGGTCAGAAAGCAACAATGATATCTCCATAGTGCAAGGACCATTGCTATGCATTTGAAAGTACTCCATTTTACAGAATACAGATCCTGACCCCATAAATCTGACACTCAACTCAAACCTGTGTGTGATCATTAAGTGTATGACTCTTCTTTACTGAAAAAACATCATTGTGACATGACAGGGTAAAATCCATTCTACAAACCAAGAATTCTAAATCAAAATAAATAAATCAATACATAAATATATAAGGATACAGCATGAGAAATGTCCCAGATTTTTAAATTAAAATTCCATCCCATGTCATTGAAATGCACACATTACTTTTTTTAAAAGAGTGCACTCTACATGGGCTGTACCTTTTTTTACCAATGCACAATAACATATGACGTAGTTTTTTTTCCTTTTCCTTAGGAGGGAAGCAATGTCATTCAAGTGTGTAGACGTAGTGCTGGGCAGCATAAGTGCAAAGAGGTAATGGCGCAGCCATGAGTGGCATTCATCAATGTAGAGCAGTAATGAGGAATGGTATTGAGTGCAGAACAGCATGTCAGCCAGCTTTCATCATTCTTGTATTAGAGTTTCACAGATGAGGGCACAGGAAAGAGGGATATCTCTAAGTAACTGGCTCCACGCAAGTGTTAGTCAAAATCTCCCTCCTAGTAACCTAGCATTGGGGCATGCTGAGGAGCTAACTCTGACTGGAAGTCCATTATGACACAAGCAGCATACTGTCTCATAATCTTCCAGTTATTGGTTGACAGAACATAGCTGATAGTAGAACTAACGTGGAGTGTCAGGGGATTACAGTGCAGTGCACTGACTTAATCTAGAAGCTACGGAATAGGAAGTATTAGAGAAGTCAACGTGACAGTTTTGTTAAAGTGATACCAATTATGTTAGGTAGGACTGATACCAGGTTAAGCCGCTTCTGTTACAAGCATAGAGTGTGATAAATAAGTAATTTTGCTAGACTCTAACCAGAATATCTAAAACGACAGTCATAATAGTTAAGCTTGTTTATCAACACCCTTATGTTTCCTGTCCTTTACCGCAGAGCAGAAAGTATGTAATTGTAATGAGCTCTTGAGTCAGCTTACAAATACATGACAGTACATAGCTGACATTAATCTATATTACATTGCTCATATCAGCCATAGCAACAAGAACAGCAGACCTGCTTAGTCTGATAAGCATGGACGTTTATAGACTGCTCTTCAAGCAGTCAATATCATACAGAATTTTGTTTTCATGTTTTAAGCAAACTTATAAAATCACCCCGATCACTCATTGGGATAACCAGCTTTGACAGCAGTCAGTACACTTCAATATACTACACTGAGACATATCATAGTCACATATAAGCAAACATAAGTACAGGTACAGAAACAACCAGTCTTCACAGGACTTCATTCATATTTCCTGAATTTTGTTAGGTATAAATAGAGTCAGAGGCAGAGTATAAGATAGAGAGACAGCATTTCTGAAGGATTAAATACAAATCTGAGAGTATTCAAAGAAGCAGTTCTGACATTCAGCCCTAGTGTGCTTAAGTTATTGAGGTAATGAAAAACTGGCCTCCACTAAATGATTAATCGACAGCAACAAGAAATAGTGCACTGCAGTATGTAGACTGTAAAACAAAAATGATCAATGAATCAACATCCATATTATAAATGTTTATAAAATGATGTATTGTATTAACAATAAAAACAAACTAAATTTTTAAATATAGAAAGTGTCACAATAAATGTATTTTAAATTCAGTGAACGTCCCTCCTCACATTTCTACTTAAAATTATTGAAAAGGTTTACGTATATGACCTGGAGAGTGCCAAGACAAGAAAAACATAGACTATGGCTCACAGGAAGCATGAATTTGTATAAATGGAAGAAAAAAATGTCATACAAAGACTCTTTTTTACAGGATATTGCATGAATTCCTTGTTACTTCAAAGTCATTGCATTGTTCTCTCTGAGATGTAATGACCTCAGCTGATTATAGTTTGCTGGAAGTTACAAGGGCCTTTTTATTGCATGGGGTATATGATGGCATCCTTTTTAAACACTCCAGCTCCTCAACGGACTCCTTGCACATAGAGCTGGGCTTAGGTAAACTGGCACCTGGGTGAAATGGCTCCATGACGCCCCCCCTGTTGTTAACCACACCCTGGCCTATTCCCCCTATCCAGATTACTTTTTTTCTTTTTTCTTCTAAAAGCTTGTTTAACTCTTCCTTATTTCCTGCAGTAATTCATTAATTTAACATATTCTACATAAGCAAGACTGTATTCTGATAACTGAATGAAACAATTGTGTTAAGCCATAGGGGTTCTAGATGTTCTTGGGTGCATTTTAGAGTTATTTAAACAGCCTTTTCATCCAGTGATTGCCTGAATAAAATCAACGATCAAAGAAAGAAATGTAATCTTACTCTTTATTTCTGCACCCCTTCTGACCAAAGCTACATTGTAATAACTGCAGTGGACATAGCTGTATTACGCTTGGGGTCTAGGGGTGATTAGGCCTCCAGAAGCCATGATGTTTCTAGATGCTCTGAAATTTATTCTCCATTTTAAAAATGGAGAACATCGATATCTGTGCTATAACTGAGACCTGGTTCAAGGCTCCAGAGAGCACCCCTGCAATTCTAGGCTACAACTCTTATCACACTTTTTGGCCACCAAACCAGGACTGAAACACTAAAGGTGGAGGAGTGTCCATATTCACCAAGGATATTCACACCACCAGGCTAGTTGCCCAACACAATGTGTCTGAAATTCTCCAGGTGTAACTAACACTAGGTAAGACTTAAATCCAAATTGCAGCTTGCTACAGATCCCCCACCATGCCCCAAGATTCTCACTACACCTTTCTAAACATACTGGAAAATATTAAGATACAACCAAACACTCTAATACTGGGTGATTTCAACTACCCTGCCATTAACTAGGGAAAACTACTCGTGCACCAACACCTTTGCCCAATGGGGGATTCACCTTGGATCCTGGTAACTACCATCCCATCAGTCTGACGAGCCTGACCAGCAAGGCCATGGAACGTATTATCATGGACCTTACAAACAAAGACATTAGCAACCTTCAAAGACTGGACCCCACCAAGTTTGGATTCGTGAAGGGCCAATCTTGTCTCTTGAACCTGATTGACTTCTTTGAATCAGTCTTCAAAGCTGTGTACGAGGGTAAGGCAGTCCACACAGCCTATCTGGACCTCATCAAGGCCGTTGTCACCATCCCCCACTCTGGAATCATAGATAAACTTACTAAGCTGGGCATTAATCCCTACATCACTCGATGAGTTGCCAACTGGCTTAATGACAGAACCCACACTGTAAAAGTAGCCGACTCCAAATCCATCTCCAGACAAGTGACAAGTGGAGTACCTCAGGGTTCAGTCCTGGGACCGCTCTTGTCTGGGATCTACTTCCCTGAAGTACAGGCCAACACTAAGGGACTCTGGCTAACAAAGTTCACAGATGACTGCAAACTGGGAGCCATTATTGAATCCCCAAACAATGTGAATATTCTACAAAAGGGCCTTACAGAAACAGATGACTGGTGCCAGAGCCATTGGCTCAAGCTCAATGCCAAGAAATGTATAGTTATCCCCTTTGGGAAAAAAACATGTACCCATGAATTACCACATAGGTGGCAGTACACTAAACACCAAAAGTGTAATAAGAGACTTAGGGACACAGGTGGACAGTGGTCTCACCTTTGATAACCACATCGCCACAACAGTCAGGAAATCCTTCTGGGTAGCACACCTCATCACTAAGGGCTTTTCATCCAGAAAAATGGAGGTCATTGTCCCACTATAATCATTCCTCATTAGACCCATTATAGAACAGAATGCCCCATTTGGTATGTACCTCTCAAGGCATCTGCAGCAACTGGAAAGGCTGCAGAAATCCCTCACTAAAAGAATCACAGGTCTAAAGCAGATGCCCTATGCTGACCATCTTAAAACACTCCAGCTATACTCTGTCACATATCATCTACTCAGAGGTGATCTCTGCTTAACATACAAGGCCATGTCAAACCCAGAGCTGTTGGACATGCTACACTTAAAGATATCACAATCCCTCAGAGCCACACTCTCCAGGGATCTAAACTTTGTTATCACAATGAACAAAACATGCTGGAGGGATAGGTTCCTTACCCAGGAACTCCCCAAACTCCGGAATAGATTGCCCATACATGTCAAGCAGAGCGCATCTTTGGCCCTCTTCAAAAGGAACCTTGATGATTGGATGGGAGATAGGAAATTCACCCTGGGGATCACGTCAGTCAGTCAGACAGGGGTCCAGGGAAGTAAATATTGTGAGAAGAAATAGCCAGGGAATTGTTATGGCTAAGCTTGTATAGGCCCTAGGCCGACAGCCTAGTACCAACCTATGAACCTATTTTAGAGTTATTTTATACAACCTTATCATCCAACTATATACTGAACAAAAAACATGAATAATGAAAGAATTCAGGCCTACTCTTCAACTTTAGTTTTACCTGCAACCTTTCAGAACACCCTGATCAAGGCTACCTTGTAATAATTAAACTAAGCTTGGGTTCTATTGGCTGCTAGGTATCAAGAAGCCATGGTGTTATAGATGTTTTGATGTGTATTTTATAGCTTCTTCCAACCTTTTGTTATAGTGGTTGCCTAATTAAAAATCATGTACAGAAAAGAAAGCCAATCTTATTTTTTTATTTCAAGGAAGAAATAAGTTGTCTCTAAGTTTTAATGCTCAAAGCTGACCAAACACCAGTTCACAATAAAGTGAAAAGGCAAATGTTAAAGAGAATACATATAACATATATGGGAAAAGAAGCTGCCCTCTACCCCCTTCCTCCACCTCAAAATAGGAACACGCTTTCTGCGTAACCCCCTCTGGTGTTAAATTGGGACTAAAATTAAGGCACAGTCATATTTCAAGCTGCTGCTGCCATATTTACATACATTATGCCTCCTCACCCTCTTTCACCAAAAGACAGCCACTTTTGGTGTACCCTTCTGATGTCAGACTGGGACAAAACTGAAAAAAAGCAAATAGAACATAGCATATTTGTTATCAGACATATGCAAAGAACATTTTTTTTTACTATCCCCCAGATGATTATTACTTGTATATGCACCAGAAGTTTGATTATAAGGAAAATTAAAAAATGATTACAGTAATATTTCCATCTTGTTACTATTACAGTACAAAGCTCCTATGTATACTATAATGACTCTGTGTTCACCCATCAAAAGTGTTTGAGGAAAATTAAAAAAATAAATGACCACACTGTCCCCAGACCAACACAAAATTTAGTGACTTCTGAAGTTTTGGAGGAATGTTAAAGAAGTACTGATAATGCCCCGAGCCTCCCACACAACTATGGACAGGACTGCTTTTAGATTAGGCAGGGTTCATGGCAGAGGTGTCTACTGATCCAGTGTCAAAACCCAGTTATACAGCCTTGGTGTGTGGAATCCAACAGCCTTCAGAAGTTAGAAGGTTTGTATATTCTGTTTTGTATGGTATCCCTTATTTTTTTGAAAGATGACTGTTAAACTGAACAAGTCAGTTACTTTCATCCAGACAATCCTGCCAAGTAGTTATTGTCTCTTTTCTGCATAAAATGCAGACACCTGATTATGATAAAAGTGGAAGGTGTTAATGTATTTTGCCTTTGTTCCAGACAGTTGCCACACATAAAAAGATTACATTTTGCTTGACATAAATCTCATTAATCCTAAAATGCCAGAATAATAACAAACAGCAGCAGCCAGCTAGTCATTTTCCTCAAAATCAGCCCTTACAATATGTGTATGTCATTCTTAATAAAAAAAGAAGTTTGGAAAAAATGGTCAGTCAACCTTACCAGAACTGAGCCACTACAGTTATAATCATATCTTTCTCCTCTCATTTTGTGTGCTCTTCATTCCCATGGTCTGTTACTACAACCATGTCTTTCTCCCTACTAGTCTGAGAGCTTCTCGTTCCTTCATTCACAGAACTGGATTATGATAAAATGGAGCTGTAGTCAAGGTAATGGACTGGAGCCCCCATCCATACCAATACCCCATTACTTTGTTGTCTCTCCTTAGTTGCCATAAGTGATGTTCAAAGTCCATAGCTCTCAGCCTCTTCACAAAAGAAATTTGGTCAAAGCCAAAAATAATGGGTGGGGGATCAAAGGTCCAAAAAATGAAAACAATTTGAAAATGTTGTTCTTATAAACTTAGAAGTTTGCTAGAATAAAATGTTTTGTATTAACAAGCATTTCTGAAGGATATGAAGTCTGAAACTCAAATGACTATCATTATTTAGTGACTTAAATCCTCAATCATTTTTCAATAAGCACAAATTTTATGAGTAACATACCAAAAATATGAGCCAAAACTTAGACATTCTGTGAATATCTGGGCAGCTGAGAGGTATGGAAACGTGTGTTTTCATATTATTTTCCAACTAACTTTTACAATGATAATATATTTTTAGATTTAAAATGTTTATTTTAGATTTTACAACAAAAACATTGACAGCCATTTGATAAAAAAAATCTCATAATGAAAGCAGACTTAATAAGAGCAACAGTAAATTTATTTTCTCTTGAAACTTGTATTTATTGAAACATCATTTGGCAAGCCATTAAACTACAGGGACATGCTGGGATTCCTTGTCAAATAGCATATAGTAAAGCATTAAAAAACAGCTCAGGATTCAAAATACACTTTATAACAAACTTGCTAACAACTTGGCGACAGCCCACTGGATACAAGTGTAACTTTTCAGGGGCAGGCCAAGAGCACAACTGGGTAGAGTGACTTAGAGTACCACAGTAGGCAAACAAAGGCTGCAGGAATCAATTATTTTTCCACAGGGACAGCTTATTAACAGCTCACGGCTTTACTCATCCACAGTAAGTGCCAGACAAATCCTGTTGTAGCCCAACACAGTGCATTTCATACCCACATGCCAGTATCCCAACACAGTGCATTTCATACCCACATGCCAGTGCCAGACAAATCCTGTTGTAGCTCACCACAGTGCATTTCATACCCACATGCCTGTAAAAATAAGTTAAATTAAAAAAAAATAACATTAAACTCGTAGACTTCATTCTATCCATTTTTTTACACAACCAAGTAACTTACACATTGTTAGCAGTTAAACAAACAAGGAGACCAAGGAATGCACCCAAGGAATGCTGCTGACATGATGATTCTCCTGTATACTAAAGTCAATTATTTTTGTCACACCATAACTACTGTGGGATTTAGTAACCAAATATTTATACACACACACACACACACATACACTTCTGACCATAAGTTCACATTCATGACTGCACTAATGAGATATGCTTGACATCACGAAAATAAAAAAATACCTAAGCATCAGCTTGAGAATATACTGCAGGTAGCTGCTGTTGGAACAGTACATTGCCACCTATTGCAACTCACCTGTGTCCTTCCAACTTCTTAGCTCAAGAAACAGATTTTAAATATTTCCCTTACATACTTAGACAACTGATAAAATAAGTTTTGCATTAGAAAGTATTTTCTGATGGATATGAAGTCTGAATCTCGCCCATCTTTATTTAGGAACTGCAAGCCCCAACAAGTTGTCAAAAAGCCATACATTTTATGATGAACAGACCAACCAACATTTGTTACCTTCTTTGCTCACAAATTCTATAAAAAAAATAAAATAATGGTGGACAGAATCTAGGTCAGTTCACTTAAAAGAATACTTTTTGCATCAACATACATTCTCAGAATGGTAAGAAGTATAAAACTTGAAACTCTAATGTCTAGCATTATTGACTGACTGCATTCCTCACTGATGTAACACAAATACATTTCACAGAGGGCAGTATTGGAGGAAAAGTATGGAAATTCACAACATATTCTACAATAAAATGTATGAAACTCTAATGTTGAGCATTATTGGCTAACTGTAACCCTTGGTGACTTACCAGAAAATCAAACATCTCACAAAGGCTAATACAATACAAACTTATAAGGCTAAATCACAAAACTTGACCTTCTACAATATCGGATATGAAAATCTAATGTCTGGCATGCTGACTGTCTGACTCACTGACTGTAATCTTCAGTGACTTACCATAAAATCAAATATTTCATGGGTGAAGAGTCCAGCATGTAAAATAGGATGTAAGAAAAAAGTCATGGACAAGTTATTTTAGCAGTTACATTACGCCAGGCATGAATTTGGTAAATAATAAAAATTAAAGACATTGAGGAAATTCCGAAAGCTTGGACTGCTGTCCTGTGCCTTCTGTCTATAACAAAAAAATAAAATATCCGTGGGTAACTGCACCAGACCAGTAATCCTACTGATGAAAAAATAAAATTGAACCAGGAGACAGATCCACTGAGCTTGCTTCCTACAACTTAAGGAAAAAGAAAGAAAGCAAGAAAGAAAGAAAACATTAAAGCTATCCTAACAATGAAACAATATGCCTACTTCTGCAGGTGTAACTGTCTGCTGCAACATGCTTAAAGGCACAGTCCATGACATTCGTCCATCATTTCTGGGGTAATACAGTGATAAAGCTGTTTACTCCTTTGTTTTGAAGGTGAGCAGTAGATCAAATCTGCCATGAGGGATAAGACCCATCGTGTGGGTGGCAAGGGAGTTACCGATTTGGGGATCATTAACTGAAAATAAATAAAAAAGTACATGAATAGAAAAATGTTATTTTCATATTCTGCTGATATTGTGGTGAGACAACAACCATCCTTTGATGTTTATAGGGTCCTCCAGCCAGCACTAGGAGTCTCATGCTAGATCCAGCTCATCTCATTTATAAATCAGCAGTTAGATGAACTCATGAGTGCCAATCAGTTTGATTTATCATAGACATCGAGATGATGTGATGCCTGAAGTCTCAAAATAGAGCAAACAAAGAAACAATAAAAAAAGAGTACAGTCGTTGAATGACTTTTATTTTTTTTTCCAAAATTATAGACGGCTGGATATCTTTTGGCCTTTACAATGCTTGTAATAAAATAAAACATTTAAATGCTGAAAATCAGAAAGTCTGAGAAAGTTGAGAGGTCTAGGGCACCACTACAACATTGAAGAGGGTAGCTATGGGGCATTTATTTAAGGACAGCCACATCTCTTTTCTTTCAAATAAATGGAGGGAAGGGGGTGGTCCTAGCTGAATGGTGCTCTGGGTGATTACCTATTTTGCCTAAGCATAAAGCCGGACATGCTTATAAGCCATGTTTTCAATATACTGAGGACACTCATGACAGGCTGCCTTGCAAGAACAAATGTCAAGTCATCTACCATTTGCTGCAATGACTGTTAATGACTGTTTTTTTCTACTGTTATTTTTCATCTAGAGGTCACTGATACATTATTTTTCATGTTCATTACTCCATTCACGAAAATGAAATCATTTTAGCCAGCTTAGATGTCAAGCTCCTGTGGTACAAATGCTCACTGTTAGATTTGTTCACAGAAAGTTCTGTAACTCCTCTTAAAAAATAGTCTCCACAAATGCTAAAAAATAGGGGATAAATCTCTGGGTTCCAAAATAACCAGGATGTGATTGCAGAGATGTTTTGCTACCCCGACAGTACAGAGAAGTAGGACTATGAGCTGACATTGAGCTCCATCCCATAGTCTGGGCACTGATTTCATCCCATAGTCTGGGCATTGATTTCATCCCATAGTCTGGGCATTGATTTCATCCCATAGTCTGGGCATTGATTTCATCCCATAGTCTGGGCATTGATTCATTCCGTCTTCATTAACAACTGGTAGATTATAAACAAGTCAGTGTACCTGAGCTTTAATTGAGCCTTAATTGAAAAACATCCTTAATTCATTTGAGCATCACAGTTACAAAAGCATAGACATGTAATAATGAAATAAACAAAACAAAACATTCTACAATACTAGTGAAACTGTAGCTATCTACCCCAGAATGACATCATAACAAGGAGTGACAGAGTAGACTAACTTAAACCCAATGCCCTGTTAACACCACAACAGAATGAATTTCATAATATACCTGTGAGAGTTAATGAGGTTTAGAAGCATGTTGTGGTATGGAATCTCATTACCTATCCCTGGCATACCATGAATGTGACTCCTAATTAAATGACTGTCAAAATGTGATAAATTATTAATTAGCTCACACATGTGTAGCTGTTGAAGTCCCACAACTTTGGCCATCCCCAAAGTACCACCTGTATATCAGACATAAGAATGCAAGCATGACACTTTAAATTCATGATAAGCTCATATTTATTATGACAGGGATTCATGTTTTGAGACAGCAGCAATTTAGCTAAGTCAAAACTTGCTGAAAAAGTACAATTTGGTCATACCCAATCTGCACATTTGAAGACTGCTGAAGGACAATGACCATTCCGGCCTACAATCTTTGGACATCACCCACCACATTCCCTTGATCTGAAGTATATCTCCACCTGTATGTAGAAAGTGGTACTGCACACATGAAAGCTGTAGACTGGCTAATGCCTACACTGTCATCTCCCTCATACACTTGGACCTGGTTCTCCTCTGAACTTTTTCTATTAGATATAATGGACAGTACTGCTGCTTAAACTTCTCTACTTGCATTCCGCCCCTATGGAAATGATCTACATCCCACCATGCTATGAGACTGATTGCTGTTTTAGAATCAAATGTGCTGAGCCAAAAATCTTGATTTGCCTGCACAGTTTGTGGTCAACCATGGCAATAGTTATGGAGTTAGGAGTGGTTCAAGTAATCGGAGTAGTGTGTTACCCCAAGCATTATTGCATTTGTTAATTGAGAAAGTCCAATCTGGGTTTGGTATCCCTTTTCAGCAGAGGCCTGGGTGAAAAGCTCCTCAAAAAAACACATATTTGAATAACAAAGAATATATGCAATACATCACATGTGAGTTAAGCAAATGAGTACCAAAACAATATATGCACTTCAAAGAATCAAACAATATATTCAGTGCAAAGAAGAGAAAGATAATTATAATATACATGAAAAGCACATAATTATAAAGATTATGTGTTAGAAGAGTCTATTCATCTTAAGATTTAAGGAGAAGATAGCTACTACTTTATCTATGTAAAAAGTGGCAGCAGTATATTATTTTACAACAAGCTGGTGACACAAAAATTCATCCTTTGATAAAAAGCATATGCATGTAACTTGACTTTGTTATCACTGTGCTGGCTCTGTGCTTCTGCAGCACTTGACACTGTTTTCTTATGTTTGACAACACGCTGCTCTCTGTAATGCTGGACATTGCTCTACAGCAATGATGATCTCAGTAGTCTAGGCTTTTTTAGCTTTTCATTTCATTTCTAGAGTACAGTCTGGAAGGAGCACAATCTACTTGAAATTATACCTTATTCACTACTTGGTGAAGAGGTTTAACTCAACATCCAGTCCACTAGTTAACCAGGACATTTAAGAGAACTTAAATTAAATTAGGCTGTTGATAAAGAATGTCAAAGCTTGTTGTGGCCCTAGTATTCTACCCTTCCTCTTAAGAGTAGTATAAAAAATAATTCCTTTTTATCTGTCTGTCTATCTATCTATCTATCTATCTATCTATCTATCTATCTATCTATGTATCCTTTGTTAACTGGGTTAGTGCCACTAAGCTAGTAGATTCTTTTCAGGGGGGACCCAAAGTGGTGTTTTCACTACAAGGGGAAATTTGGTCAGGGAATTGGGGAACTTTCCTTACTCTTTTAGATAGGTGATATGGGATCTTTTGGATCCACCTGAACTATAGATCAGAGTGTGCGTTGTACCTTTAAGAAGCATTCCAGTCAGTGGGCACATGCATGTAAGTACTGAGCACGTGCAAGCAAGAGTCACATTTTGAGTGAGCAGCCAGAGTGGGAGCATGTATGTGTGTAGCAGTCAGTCAGTTAGTTCATTTAAGTTTAATGTTCCTATCCCATCCAGATGTGTTTATGTGTAATAAACTACTTAAATGAACACCAAAGCCTCATCGTCTTATTTGAATACACAAGACAAGTGACATGGTGTCAGAATGGGATCCAGAGTCAAAACCATGAAGTGCACAGTCAGAAATGGAGGAATATACATGAGTGGATCATTCAAAGCTCAAACAACTCACAGACAGGCCAGAAATGAATTTCCAGGTACCAAAACTCACTTAAATGATTTTTTTACACAACAAATATAAATAAAGTATTGCATTCAGAATGCTCAAAATGAATTTCTAATTAAACAAAATATTCAGAACTATGACATATTGGTACAAAGATTCATCAACACACTTGTGAAAATGCTAAAAATAACTTCTGAATTGCATAAAATGCATAGAAAAGGGAAAATGACCATATTTTTTGCTATGCACTACTTTTTTGTATTAACTAAAGCTATTCAAAATATCTGAAGTGTGCAAAGTGTTGGCAGGTGTGTGCAGTTTTACAGTACAGTTATTTCACAGAGTACAGTAATTTCAAAGAGATTGTCCATTTAAATATTATTACAAGTACCTGGTGTATGTGTATATTTGAACATGGCCAGGTCTGCACTGTGTCTATAGGCAAATTGTTGGCATGATAGAAGGATTTCTTAAATGTGGTCCTCTTGTGCTGAAAACGATATTGCAGAAAATTGGAGAGTGTTTGAACAAGAGTACGATATTTTCATACAGACTGCTTTTTCTGATGCATGTACAAAAGCATTTATTCTGGTTATTTTAGCTGGTTCAGAAGCCACTGAAAGAGAACATTCATTTGTGTATGCAACTGCTGTGTTTGCAGGGGAGGGGGAAGACAGCCATTTTGTGGTACCAGCTAAAATAAGGGAAGACCCTGAGTGCTTAAAATGTAAATTTAGAGAAATGTGCAACTCCCCAACAAATGTTACAATGGAAAGACACATTTTAAGCAAGACATCAAAAGCCTGTTGAAACTTTTGCAGTATATATAACCGCCTTGAGAAATAAAGCAAAAATGTGCAGATTTTGGTGATCTGAGAGATGAGCTGATAAAAGACAGGTTTGTGTGTGGTGTTATAATGATGCAGTGAGAAAGATTTTGCTTTGAGACAGTGATTTAACTTTCAGCAAAGTCATAGATATTTGTCAGATATATGAGCTCACAGAAAAGCATACAAATATGCTTACAAATGAAAAAAGCATGCTTGCAGTATCTTCCAGTGCTAATGTTGATACTACGCAGCATGTGGTTAAAAGATATAGGCCAAAGGATGTGGCTGCCACAGCTAGAGCTTTAGTAAAACCCAGAGCAGCTTCAGTAAGACCCAAGGCACAGTCAGTAAAGCAAAGGGGTGACTCAGCAAAACTCAAGTCAAACCTCATAGTCAACTGTTGTAATTGTGAAGGTACTCATGAGCCCAAGTGAGAAAAGTGCTTAACTTTTGATCAGCTATGCCACACATGTAAAAAGCTGAATAATTTCAAAAGGCTTTGTAAATCTAAAGTGACAAGTTATTTTATTAAAAGAGAGCTTTCAAAGAGGCAAGCTGATCAATTAGAAAGCTGTGTCCCTACTTTTTATGTTGATGGTGTGTCTGTGCTTGGCGAAACAGTCAATGCAGTATATTTGTGGGCAAAAAGCAAAATATTTTGTACTGTTCGGATTAATGGGAGACCCGTACAGCTCAAAGTAGTACTGGTTCAAAGTCCAATGTTATGTTATGTCAACAGATATGTTTGCTACAGTAAAAGCTGGTGAGAAACTTGATTTGGCAAAGTGTGTGAAGCTTGTTGCTTATGGTGGTGAAGGAATTCAAACCAAAAGCTCAGTAGTGCTTTCATGTTAATCTGCTGGAAACAGCTATGACTTTTAGCTTTACATAGTCAAGAGACATGTGCAGTCATTTAGGCCTCAAAGACAGTTTGAAAATGGGACTGCTCATTTAATAATGAAGTCCACCATGTAAGCATGAATGATAACAGCTAGAAATTTCACCCAAAGTATTTTGTCTGACTATGCTGATATTTTTGAAGACAAACTAGGCAAACTCCCAGTTGTGTGCTCCATGAAGTTAGACCACAAGGTAAGCACAGATATCAGACCAGCTTGGAAAGTTCCAGTAGCTATGCAGAACAGAGCAAAACTGAACTAGACAAAGTGGTACATTTAGGAGTAATTTGTCCAGTAGAAGAGCCAACTGAGTGGATATCTTCCATGGAGGCAGCTCATAAGAAAAACTCAGATGATATTAGAATATGTATTGATCCAAGAGGTTTGAACAAAGAACTAAAACAACCTCATTATCCTATGCATGCAGTTAAAGAAGTTGCTGCCCTTATGCCAAATGCCACTGTTATTTCTTTCTTAGATGCAAAAAGTTAATTTTGGCAAATTTTGGTTGATCGAAAATCTTCACCACTAACAACTTTCAGTACACCACTTGGAAGATACAGATTTTTGAGAATGCCATTTGGGATAAATTCTGCCAGTGAAGTCTTTCAACATGTGATGGAACATTTTTTTTTCTGGCTATCCCTGTGCTATAATAGTAGATAATATTCTTCTAGGAGATAATGGTGAAGTTGAACATGATGAAACCTCAGGAAAGTTCTGGAACATGCTCATGAAGTGAATCTTAAACTGAATCCTCGGAAATGTAAATTCAGGCTGAAAGACATTACTTATGTGGGTTATTTGTTTACCAGTTCAGGCTTATGACCAGATCCTTCTAAGCAAACAGCAATTCTTGAGATGCCAGCTCCAGACAATGCCCAACCATTGCAGCTTTTTCTTGGAATGGTCAACTATTGGGCAAGTTCATTCAGATATGAGTCAAATTTCAGCACTGCTAAGAAAGCTGACATGCAAAAATGTTACCTGGTCCTGGCTGGCACAACACCAAGGAGCATTCGATGTCCTGAAACAGAAAATTGCCACCCCACCCACTTTAAGATATGATATTCACAAACCACTAACTCTTTCCTGTGGGGCTTCTAAGTTTGGTCTTGGTGCAGTCATTCTTCAAGAGAGTAAACCAGTAGCCTATGCATCCAGAACTATAATCCAAACTGAGATGCAGTTTGTTCAAATAGAAAAAGAGCTCTTGGCAATTATGTTTGCATTTTCAAAGTTTCATGATTATATTTATGGCCAACCTATCGAAATTGAAACTGACCACCAACCTTTAGTCACCAGTTTAAAAAAAATAACAATGCACACAGCTCCTGTGAGATTGCAATGCAGGATGCTCAAATTTCAAAATACAATCTCAATCTTATTTACACAAAAGGCAGACTTCATTATCTTGATACATAATCCCAATCACCCAGAAAAAACACTGAACAGCATGAGAATGAGAAACCTGATTTTGAAGTCATGGAAGTGAAACATTTTTCTACCACATGTCTTGATGAGCTTAGAATTCACACAGCTTCAGATCCAATTATTCAGAAGTGCCACCACTTTATTAGTCAAGGATGGTCTTCAAAGCAATCTTGTTTACCAGTAGATTTGCAGCAGTATTTTCCTTACAGAGAGAAGATTTTGAAGGAAAATGGTATCATCATGAAAGGTCCAAAAGTGATTGCTCCAAAATCCTTGCACCAAGAGTATATTAAAATCTTGCATACTGGCCACCCAGGAACTGATTCTACCAAAATAAGGGTGAGAGGACTAGTATTTTGGCCATCTATGTCAAAAGATATTGTGAAGGAAATTTCAGCTTGTTCTGTTTGTAATAGTACTAAACTGCATCAACAAAAAGAACGAGGGGGCGGAGCCTAGATGGCTAACTGGTAACAGCAACTTTTATGAGCTCCACAATCTAGTACCAGAATTCAGGAAAAGAATCATTTTTTTATTTTTCAAAAGTAGTAAATTCTTATTAAGGAACCTCAGTTCTATAAGAATACCAAATTGTATGCATTTTTATCGAAATTTTCCTGTCAGATAAACTGGAGATAACTTCTTCAACACAGAAATGAGCAACTCTAAGTCCTCACACTCTGAAACATCACTGAAAAAGGAAATTCAACTGATGTCAGCCACACTACTTGAACTATCTGTCAAAATGGACAGATTTACAAACAACCTTGAAAATCTAAAAGTCAACTGTCAGAAACAGACTGATGTCCTTAATGAAATCTTGCAGCAGCAACAATCAAAAATATTGGATATGGAAACTTCTCTAAGTGACATAGACGAGAGACTTAAGAAAGATGCAACTCATTGTGAATCTCTTTTACAGCAGAATACCTAGCTAATCAGTAAAATAGATGATTTAGAGAACAGAGAAAGGAGAAATAACATTAGAATTTTTAGTCTTCCAGAAAAAACAGAAGGTGGGGACATTATTTTATTTCTTAACTCCTGGCTTCCAGACATATTAGACCTAAAGGAATGTCTATCAAATGGTATAGAAAGAGCACACAGAGCTACAGGGAAACCTATTCCTTCTTCTTCCAATATGCCTCCTAGATCTATTATTATGAAATTCTTGTCTTATTTAGACAAAGAACCTGTTCTCAAATCTGCCTGGAGAGGTCATCCACTGACATATAATAAGAGTCAAATTAGATTCAAAAATGACTATTCTTCAAGAGTCTTGGAACTAAGGAAAACAAACTGGCCTTTTGTGAGATTTTTGAAACAAAATAAAATAAAGGCACAACTTGCTTTCCCTGCAAGAATCAGAATACTTTATTCAAATGACATCAGAACATTCAACAATGTTGAAGAAGCTATAACTTTCATCAAAAACAACAACATAACTGCAATTCCAGAAGACATGGATTGGTCATCTTCCACCACTTTAAAAAGAACTTCTGAGAAAAATAACTGGACTGATATGAGAAAGAAGAAACTGAAAACTGATCTTAGAAATTTTGGAGTCACTACTTCTCTCAAAGCATCAACTAGGACTTGATTTCACTTCTAATCATTCAAAAAAGTATGTATTTTTTCCTACCATACACCTATAAGAATGTTTTCTTACATTTTCTGATTGAACCTTACTAAGATTACATCTTATATTTCATGTGTTTAGACTTCTCTAATGGTCCTTAATATAGCTACTTACTAAGAACCCATATAATAATAATAGCTTGTTCAAGTGACACCCTTGATTTTGCTTCATTAGCAGCAATTAAATGTATGCTGTATGCATTTATACTTTATACAATTCTTAATTTGAAATGTTTTTTGATTTTTAAATACATTTATTACAATATTTTATAATTTAGACTTTAGTTACTACTCTACTCAATTTTAGTGTTCTAACATTCCATTATGACTGTTTACTGTCACTCTTGTTTAAAATAGCCTCGAGCTAATAAATGTTGTCTCTCCTCTAAAATAGAATCTACATAATTAACATGAAAGCTCTCATCCTAAAATATAGGAATATGAAGTATTAAATGTTTTACACACAGTTATAGGTAGATTAAACTAAATTAACCTCACCTATTATCAAAATAACTCATGTACTATCTATCCCACACATTTATTCCGCATAAGTATATACAGCTTTATAGTTGTTACTGATGAGAGCTTTCATCTCACATTCTCTGACTTCTAGTTGAGATATTTTTTCTTTCATATTATTTATTTACTAAATATTAATGTCTTCTATGGTTAGAAAATGTTTCAGTTTTAAGGAGGGTGACTGTCTAGATCAGTTTGTGTTATACATCAGGGAGTGCACTGTACGGATTTACACCATTGCTTTACTGTTGAGTCGTGCACTGTTTAGTTTAAGGATGTATGTTTGGCTAGGCTAGTTTGTAAACTTAGAGATACAATAATGAAGGTTCTGTATATTTGCTAGACAAGGATATACTCTATATTGTGTGATGCATGTTTTTACAGTTATTTCTGTCAACTGCGTGAATGATGCTGTGGGGAGGGCTGAAGCTCCTTGAAGACTGGCGGTGAACAGTGCCCGTTATGGGATTTGACAGGTTAGTTTACTGCATTGTTGTGTTTCGTGATTGCCTGGGATGGTGAAATATGTGAACAGGTTTGTCCTTGTTGGGCCATTGGAGAACTCTCGATGTAGTTGTGGATCTGTTGTTACGTGGTCTATAACATTGTTGACACTTATTTTAGGTGTTTTTCCATTGCCAGGCAATGGATCCAATGCACTGGCGAGTGCTTGTGGTGATCGCATGGCTGTTGCATGGGGCGATTGTTTTGAGGGGGAGAGACATTGGTGTGCTGCAGAGTTTGTCTGGTTTCTGTGGGTATGTGGACGGTTGAGGAGTGTGCTGAGAGAGTAAGTTAGTAAATTACCCCTTTTATTAATTTTTTGAGAACAATAGTCAGGTAGGATGTCTGATTCGGGGTCTGTGTCCCTCCGTTTTGTTTAGATTGTCCAGATCTCCTGCGGTGGCAGGATGGCTGATATGCATTATGTGTTGTTTAGTGGCTTGCTATAAGTGAATGCGGATGTGTGTGGTGCTTACAGGTAGGCTGTTAGTGGTTCTTGGGGTACTCAATCTTAGATTTTCTTCTGTTTGAACAGCCAATGTCCCTTGTCTTGGAGATGGAAGCTTTAGAGCTGGAAATCTGCTCAAATTGGTGCACATGAGTGCAAAAAATAGGATAGCTGGTCGCTGTTCTGATGTTTTATTGCTTTATAGTTGTGCGGTTCAACTCTTGTGTGGATATCCATTCGAAATAGTTGATCTGCTCCTACCTATACCTCTCAACTAACGCAGATTTTGTTTTGGATTTTAGTTGAGCCTCTTAACTTGTCATAATAGTAGTGGCTTAAGATGAATGTCATTCTATATTTGAAAGCTATAAACTTGAATCATTCAGAACATGTTTGTTAACTCAGTTCCCCATCCTGTCAGATTAATAGATGAAGTGTCTCCGATTATTTTTAAATTTGCACTCAGTTTTTTTGGCTATGTTTAAAGCTGTTAATTCCTACTAAATTATTGTAATGCTGCTAGTTTCTAGCACACTGCATGCAGCTGTTTTCACAACAGATTGTTGTTCTCAATTTACATCAATCATGCACCTCAGTAACGTCTCTCTATATATAGATTTTACGTCATCAGTTTAGGTTCTCTATAGCCAGCACTATTTGCCTAATTTGTAAGTAAGTGAGGCTAGTGAGTCTTTAATGTTGGCTGAGGTTTTATCCAGTATCTTAATGTAGTAGAAAAGAAGTGTGTGTGGTATTCACATCACCAGCAGCGATCACAGTTTTTCTTAAAATAGACATCCTATGAAATAACAATGCATTTAGTGTAGGAAGTGATGGGAGATAGTCTAAATTAACTATAGCAGATGATTAATGGGTAAATTAGTATGTTGCTTTTTATTTATTTAAAACTATAGACAAGATTAAATGCATAGTGGGCAGAAATGAACTTGCAAGTATTGATTTTTAGTTTTAATCTGCAAACATATAATATAAGCCATCTGTTTAATTAAATTTCTGATCCAGATTTCTCTATGGGTTGTGTTTAACAAATTTGAAATGGGTTTTTTGAATATTTACCTTTAAGATGACAATAAATAATAATTTTTTTTTGCATTTATTTATTTGCAGTTGGTTAACCAGGATAGTCCATTGGGCCAAAAGAACCCATTTTCAATGGAGTCCTGGGGAGAAAAGCTCCACACAGATTACACAAAAATTACAGTGATTTACATTTTAACAATTTCTGGTTATAAGACAGAACAAAAAATACTGAGGTTACAATCAAAAAAAAAAAAAAAAAAATATATATATATATATATATATATATATACATATATATATATTTTAGAAGGAGAACATTGCTCTAGTAGGATTAAAAATAAGTAGGCTTAGAATTTGCTAGATGCAAATAAGAAGTTGTTTACTAGATGAAAATATGAATTTGCTATCTGGAATTTATGAGATGGAAGACTGTAGGAAGTGGGGAATAGGTTATGAGGGGTGGGAGCAGGAACATTCCCATGTGGATGTTAGATGTGAGTGGAGCGATTTTTTAAAGGATGGGAGGCTAGTGATGGTACAAATGGAAGGAGGAAGGGAGTTCCATAGGCGTGCTAGGGAAAAGGACAGGAGGTTTTGTCCTGGGGGGTGAAAGGGGTCTGCAAGCTTATATTAGGTTTTGATTGGTAGATCTGAGTAGTCTTTGTGTGTGGTGCATTTTAAAGGTAGTGGAGAGGGAGGGACAGAGGGATGGCTGGAAAATGGGCTTGTGTGCATAGGTGAGCTGAGTATAGGAGAGGTACTTGGAAGCTCTAGCCAGTTTAGTTTGTGGAGAGGTGCACAGTGATGGGTTGATGATTTGTTGCTAGTGGTGAATCTGGCTATTTTATTATAACAAGAGGACAGTTTAGTTTTGAGAGATGATTGCAGGTTTGTTAAAAGAGGGGCACCATAATGAAGGGAGGGTAAGAGAAATGTAGTAGAGAGAGTGAGCTTAGTAGCTGAAGTGAGGTATCGATTGTGTCAGTAGAGCATGCCAAGTTTTTGGTGTTTTTTTTTTTATGTTTAGTAGTAGATGGGAATCGAATTTAAGCTTGTCATCGGTTTGGACTCCTAGTAGTTTTGTTTCAGATACCAGTTCAAGAGGTATATTATTTTGGCTGGTGATGGAGAATAGTTTTCTATCAAAGGTATTGGTTTTAGAGCGGGTAAATATCATAAGTTTTATTTTAACTGCATTGAGTGCTAGATGGTTGTCTTTCATTTACTGTTCTGTGGTAGAGAAGGCATCTTGAGTCAGCTTTAAGAGAGTCAGGATGGATGAGGCAGCACAGATGATTGCAGAATCGTCTGCATATTGAATAATGTTAGCATAAGGGATTGAGTGGAAAAAATCATTAATGAATAAATTGAATAGGATGGGGCCCAATATAGAACCCTGTGGGACACCTGTGGGGGTGTTGAGGAAGGAAGAGGTGGCTTTTTTCCACTTGACAGCTTGTTGCCTGTTGGAGATATAGCTGGTGAACCAATTGAGAGATGAAGGTGATAGGTTTAGGTTAGATAGTTTAGTAAGGAGTAGGTTATGAGAGATAGTGTCAAAGGCCTTAGAGAGATTGAGTAGGATGGTAGATACAGTGAAGCCAGAATCTCTAGCTTTATTCACAGTTTCAAGGAAGGATAGAAGGGCAGTCATAGTGCTATGATTGGGTCTGAATCCATGTTGGGTAGGAGTTAATAAGTTGTTGTCTAAGAGATAGGGAAGGAGTTGAAGATGGATACATTTCTCTAGGATTTTTGAAATGGGAGAGAGGATGGTGATGGGCCGGAAGTTGGTAATATTAGTATTGTTGCTTCCTTTGTGCAGAGGAATGATGAAAGCCTTTTTCCAGAGTTGTGGAACAAGACCTTCTTGGATAGAGCAGTTGATTAGGATACTGATTGGGAGGGACATGGCTTTGGTAGCTATGCTAAGGAAGTATCAAGGAATGTTATCAGGGGCATTGGTGCATGGTTTTAGCTTCTGCAGGAGTTTTTTATGGTAGAAGTAGGGATAGGTTTAATGGAGAATGGAGGGGGTTGAGAGGATGGGGAATGAGAGAATGAAGATGGAGGGGGTGATGGGAGAGGAGAAGTGGGAGTAGGAGGTGGATTGTTATTAGAGAAGGAAGAGGTTAGTTTGGAAATAGAGTATGAAAAAAATAGTTGAATTATAATTATAATCTTAATAAAGATATGCATAACAACTCAGTAGAAATATGAAACTAGAGAATATAAATTGCCATAATTCTGGAATAAGATGCTTATACTTTCAATTATAAACAATACTTCATATCTTTTTTGATTTGAGTAAATTCATAACACTAGTACTGACTACATGTATTCAATAACATAAGAATTTTTTTTGCGTATAGTACAATGGAATTAATACAGAATTTTGATTTGGGATTGACTGTATTGTTAATCACTACCCAAAAATAATGCAAGTAATATTATTCATAACTTAGTGAACTAGTACATTACTAACTTTATTATCCTTGTATTAATGAATATTGATATTGAGGAAATCTGTGGCTGCTGATTTATAATAGTTCTTCAATTGTCCTATTGATAGTTAAAAATTAAACTCTTTATGCAGTGGGAATAATGATTCTTTACAGCTAGTGTACTTTGTTCTGTTATGCTTATCTACTAAGCAATTTTATAATCTAAACATGCCAGAAATGAAATTGGATAAATATTTGTATTTTAGTAAATGTGATGCTTCTGTATCTGGCGTGCTTCATTGAGTTTACTATGTGTAATTTGATTAGATGCTATATTATTTAAATATTAAAAGTTCACAAGTTTAATTCCCACAATATGTTCAAAGCTGTAGTCTTTTTATAGTATAGTGGACTCAAAAGACAGAAGGGATTTTCTTAGTCATCGCTGGATACTTAATTTCAACTCTAGTAAATGAACTTACTTATACTAACTTTGTTAATGGCTAGTATATTCTTTAATTTGAAATAGTTAAGGCATTGACAAAGTAGATAATATGGAAACTGTATGTATTTATGTTTATTTATGCATCTGTTTATTTATTACTAAACTATGACTATTTTATATGGTTACAGTATTTATCATTAAATAGCATTCATCAATCATTATACCTAGACTTTCTTTCTACTTTGAATATTTTATAACTTAGCATTAATATTTTTATTATATGAAATCTTCCTTTGATCTATACACTTACAATTACTTAAAATTGTATTTGCTACCATTAACAATTATTTTGAATAAGCTGCTTCTATTACATCAGTTTCAAATCTGTTTCCTTTATGTATTACAAATTTCATCCATTCATTCATTTCTAACAACAAAAGTGGATATATAAATTAATTTTAGATCTTCTATTAACTCATACTGGAGCTCAGACATCTTATTGTCGTTAATCATTTTTTGTTTGTCATGAAGGTTAATCTGTTTGAACTTATATATTAACTCAGATTAGAAGTGCATGTCACTTCATGTTGGTTAAAGTTTTCAATAAACTTTATTAATATGGTTACTCTTACTTATTTTCTATTCAGTATTCAAATCTTCATTTTATTGGCCTATCTCTAATAAAACTTTATACAATTTGTTAGGGAGAACTAAACTAACTATTTCACACATATTTTTTCTAGATAAAGTTACACTCTGTATCATCCAGTCAATACCAAACATGAAAACTTCAATTAACTCACAAGGAAGTCATTCTTGATGGATTTAACCTTACTATCCTTAAATGTTAATGGATTAAACAATCCAAGGAAAAGATCCAATTTACTTAGATACTTGAAACTAAATAAAATTCAGGTTGTATTTATTCAATAATCCCATCTAAAATCAGATGATAACTTTAATTGGAATCCATTGGAATATATAAATCTATCTTGCTCATCATACAAGAAAAAAAACAAGGAGAGTTTTAATACTTTGGAGGAAAAACGTCATCATTCCCCAAATTATTTATAAGTATGAAGACAAAGAAGGTCTTATTTCAATTGTAATAATAAGATTTAATAATAGAATATGGACACTTAACACCTATCGGTTTCCTGACATAAGGATAGGAACTGTTAGGAAACATTTAGAACTAATTAACAAAGTTTATAAGGGCATTTTGATTCTAGGGGGAGACTTCAACTGTACTTTAGACATTTCTGAAACCTCAAATAAAAAGCACTTCTGTCTTACGTCTCTAGGAAAAGCTCTAAGAAATTGGTGTGAGAACCTAAATCTAATTGACACCTGCAGTTATAAAGACCATAACTCAATATCCTTTTCTCATAGAGATTATAGATTTGACACCCAAACCAGAATTGATAAACTTTATGTATCTCAAGATTTAAGTATGAAAATAATTAACTTTTCTATAATCCCTTTCCCCTTTTCAGATCATAATTCACTTATTTTAAAATTTGAAATTGATTTTAAAAGGTTGATCTTCACAACAAGGATACCAGCATACATCACCAAACTACCACAATTCAAGCCATGGTTAGATCACAAAATTCAAAACTTTCTTGACATTAACCAACCAAATGATATATATTTGACAATTCTCTGGGATACACTAAAAGCTTACTTATTTGGTAAAATTCTAGCTTGGTTTAAAAATAAGACTAAAGAATGGGAATCGGAACTTCATAATATTCAAAATAAGCTTATAATTATCAATAAAGATAATTCACAGCATCCAAAAACAAAAAAAGAAAACAATTACAGACTTAAATAACAAATACAATGAAATAATAACTCATAAAACAAATTTGGCATTAGAAAAACTATAAATCAACTCACACTCAATGTTGCCCAAACATCTACATAATCTTTCAATGAGAGTTAAAAGACAAGCCTCAGATAACAATATTACAAAAATAATTCATTAAGGTAGAAATAATAAAATGGTATCAGACATTAGTGATATTCTTGAAGCCTTTAAATATCATTACTCTGACCACCAACTCAATAATTCAGCACAATTTCAACATTTAGATGCAGATAAATGTTTACTTAAAATAAATACATTTCCAGATAAACTAAAATCTGAGATCTTAAAACAAATCTCTCTTAAAGAAGTAGTTGATAAAATTAAAGAAAGCAAAAATAATAAAGTCCCTGGGATAGATGGAATTATAATGGAACTATATAAGTTATTTCCTCCCTCAGCCATCTCAGTTTTCCATAAAGACTTAAATGTAATTCAAACCGATAATTTTATTCCTCCCTTTTGGAAATATTCTTTAATCACTCCTATATTAAAAGAAAATAAAGATCCAAAACAATGTAGTTCCTATAGACCAATTTCATTGCTAAATAATGACTACAAGATATTTTTATCCATTCTTGTAAATAGAATTAAAAAATCCTTAACACATTTTATAAATTCTGATCAATCTGGTTTTATTTACAATAGGCACATTTACGATAATATTTTAAGAATACTGTCCCTTATTGACATTTTAAATAGGGACAGTCAAAAAGCTCGTCTAATAGCTCTTGATATTGAAAAAGCTTTTGATAAGCTGAAATGGGATTATCTCTTCAAAGCTTTAGAAATCTTTTATTTTCCATCTCATTTCATTACTTTGATAAAAAAATCTATATATAAATAATCTTGCGTATGTAAAACTATGCCCTTTTACTTCAGAACCCATTAAAATACTCAGAGGTACAAAGCAAGGCTGTCCTTTGTTGCCCATTTTATTCGCTCTTGCAATAGAATTATTTGCTATTACATTACGCCAAAACACAAAAATTAAAGGTATAGACATTTATGATCAATTTAATTCCAAAATCATGCTCCTTGCGGACAATATACTTTTAACTCTGAGTGTCTCACAAGAATCTCTTAAAGAGTTAGATCTTCAGACTAAAAGGTTCTCTGATAGCTCAGGTTTATGTATAAGTGAATCTAAATCTAATTATATGCATTTAAATAAAAAACAAAATTCTTTCATAACTCCAGTCTATTTAATAGGAAAACAGGTCTCTTCTATAAATTATCTAGGAATTATTATAGATGACAATATTAATAACACTCTATCTACAAATTATAAAAAAATCTTAAATACCATAAAACTACTCACTGACAAATGGAATTAATTATTCGTAAAGTTTGAGGATAGACTTCAGTTAATAAAGATGGTATTATTACCAAAAATAAACTATATAGCTCAAGCCATTCCAATGTTACCTAATAAAAAACTATTACAAGACATAAATAAAATTCTTTTAAATTTTCTCTGGTTCCCTAAACAAAACAGGATAGCCTATGCTCACCATATTAGACCATGGGAAATGGGAAGAATTAATTTTCCAGACTTAGAGACATATATTAAGGCTTCTATATTCAAAATAGTTTTCAACTGGATAGACCCAAAAATTTCATCAGCTTGGAAATCCCTTCATATTTCTATTTTTTTAAATGAGAATAAACTCACAAAAAATACTCTTTCAAATGATCAAATAAATACATTTTGGAAAATATTATGTCTTAATTTACAATTTAACATTTCGAAACCCACCAATTCAGTCTTCATAAACTACATCTACAACTCATTTAGATCTTTCATAAACTCAAACTTAGACATTCAATTATGGTGGGAACTCTTAAATCCTTTCAAAATAATTAAAAACTTTCCCAACAAATTACATGAAAACATTATAAATAATTGGGAACTAAAAAATTTTACTTGTTGGCAAGATTGTATTAGGAACTCATCAGTCTTAAACATACAACAAATAATAAATACCTTTGATATTCCAAATTCAGATTGGCTTATACTTCAAAGCATTTTATTTCATGCTCAAGAGTTATGCAGAATAATCAATAATTCATCCTTTTGTTCTGAACCAAAATTAATTCCCATTATCCAAGAAATGGTTTATAATAAACATAATTGGTCTAATTTAACATCATTGCTCTATAAAAAATTAATAATCTACAAAGTTAATCCAAAACAAAACTTCTGGAACTTTATTACTAAAGGTCATCAGATTAACCTTTCCTGTGAAAACAAAATTAATTTATTGTATTATATTAAATTAACTTCCAATCTACAAGCTTGGAAAATTTTTTCATGGAAATTATTACACAGGGCGTTTTACACCCCCAATAGGATAGCTAAAATGGACTCTTCTAAACAATTGTTTTGTTGGAGATGTTCTCAGAATTGTAATGCTGATTGGATTCATATATTTTTTGAGTGTATCAAAATTAAAAAATTCTGGGAGAAGATTGGAAATTTCCTTCAAGCTATTTTTTCAGATTCCTTCATACTAACTAAATCCATGATTTTTCTGAATGTAACTGAAACAAATGTTACAAGCAAAAAGAATTTGCATCTACTATTGACTATACTAGCAATTGCTAGAAAATGTATTACAAGAAAATGGAAAACTTCATCTGAACCCAACTTTCAAGAATGTATGACTCTACTAGAAGAAACAATAAATATGGAAACAAAGGTAAAAGAAACAAGAACCTTCCCTAATAAATGGATCAACAATCCTTGGAAGAATTTTTTTTCTCTCATTGAGAATTTAAAGATCTCCACATCTTCTTAGTACTTGGAGAAATTACACTGTTTTTTTTGTCATGTCTAACTACCTCTCTCTAACTCTAAGTTATTCTCATTTTTTTCATATAGGCCATATGTACATATTGTATATAGTTTGTCTTTTGTTTCATTTGTATTCTAATAGAAGTTATGTTTTGTCTTTTTGAAAATCACTAAAATATTTGGAAAAAAAAAAAAGAACCACTTCAGTGAAGCCAGATTCCTGAACTACCTTGGTCGACAGTAGCTATAGATATTTTTGAATGGAATGGTCAACATTACTTGGTGTTAGTAGACTCTTATTTCAAATTGGTTTGAGATTGACCTACTTCCTAACCTAATGTCCAGTACTGTCATTACAAAGTTGAAGAGACATTTTTTTCTGTCCATAGCAGTCCACACAAAGTAATTTCTGATGATGGTGCATAGTTTACAAGTCAGCAGTTTAAAAGATTTTCTGAAACATGGGACTTTGTTCATGTTGCTAGTAGTTCTGAATACCTGCAATCAAATGGCTTGGCTGAACATTTAGTTCAAAGTGCAAAACAGCTGTTAGAGAAATCCAAATGAGACAACACTGATGTTTTTCTAAACTTGCTTAATCTCAAAAACATTCCTTGTGATAATTTATTTGGTTCACCTCCTCAGAGACATATGTTGAGACAAACCAGAATCACACTACCAATCAGTAAGAATTTGTTGGTTCCATATGTTAAAAACAACAAAGCAATAAAAGCTAAAAGCCTAAAAAGCATTTGTCCCAAAAATTCTACTATTACAAGACCAGCAAATTTATGAATCCATTAAAAGAAGGAAAGATAGTGAGGATGCAGACAGCAAAATGATTTGATTGGACTGGACTTGTGAAACATTTGTGTGAAGAACCAAGATCATACATCGTTGAATCGCAAGGCATGGAATTTAGGAGGAATCGGACACATTTATTACCGGTGTCCAAGCAAGTGTTACAGCATCTTGTCTGTAATGGAGACTCTAATTCTTAGAGTGATTTGTCAAACGTTTCTGTTCCAGAGAACATTTCATCATCTGTTCCTGTTCTTGAAAGTATCCCTGAAAATCCCGAAGCAAAACATTCCCCAGTGACTGTCCCTGTTGCTAATCCCAGTTCTAATTATTGTATTACGAGGTCATGTCATATCTGAAGACCTAATCCTAGATACACGGCAGCCTGGGCATGATTGTTCTTGTTTACATGTGTCTGTATTATTTTCATGCCCATTCAATTGTCATTTTTTTCATTGCATGATAGAATAGTTAAAGAGGGAGGATGTAGATCACAGTGTGTGGTGTACCTTTAAGAAGCATTCCAGTCAGTGCATATAAGTACTGAGCATGTGCAAGCAAGAATGACATTTTGATTGAGCAGCCAGAGTGAGAGAATGTATGTGTGTAGCAGTCAGACAGTTAGTTCAAGTTTAATGTTCCTGTCCTCCATCCAGATGTGCTTATGTGTAATAAACTACTTAAACAAACATGCAAGCCTCATCGTCTTATTTGAATATGCAAGGTGAATGACAAGCTACCACCAACTCTGGCAGATTGGGCCTCACTTTATGTTTTTGCTGTTTTCTTCTGCCTAGCATGGCATTATTGTTTCAGCCTATGAGCGCTAATTAATTAGAAGAAGACATATGACATTTTGTAGGCAATTATTCTGTAGTCCAATCTTTCCTAGCTTAGTAAAAAAATGTTAGGATTTAAAAACAGCAAGCAACTGTCATTTACATTAAATTTAGTTTCCTTTTTTCCTAGTTAAATAGAAGGCAGGTTTGAGAACAGACTATGCTGTTCTGGCCATTACCACCTGATGTTTGAGGTGGCAGATAGAATTGGGTATTGGGATAAGCTTTGGCTGCTTAGAGGGACTGGGGTGTCAATTAGGCATCAATAACTAGGACAGGAGCAGAACAGGGAGGGCTCAGTCTGGTGTTGTAAAACAACATGTGGAACTAAACTGATTTTTTCATCTTAAAATAGTGAAGTACAAAACTGGTTTATTTCATTCACAGGTACAATACATTGGTGGCAGAGGCCCCACTGGGTCTGGGCCTGAATTTGTGAAGGTAAGATTTAGAAGAATAGGGGCATGAATGAATTGTGTGATATGTCTGTTTAATTGTAATGGAAGCAAGTAAAATGGTGCTGCCGCTGTTGTTAATCATAAATAGGCAAGGACAATTATCCTACTTAGTCAGATAGACAGTAGAATTTTATAAATGCTTTATTTAATGATTAACAATTATGGTGCTGCATGCTTATTCAGTGGGTGTCCAGCGAGTGTGAGCTAATTAAGAAAATAGTTCATTGGCAGTCATTTAATTAGGAGTCACATTCTTGACTGCTGGCAGGCTTGAAAACATTTGCTTAGAAATTTGAGCAAAAAGAAAAATTAAATATAAAAAATCCTTTGAATAGAACAAGAAAAGTAGTTTTTTTTTAGTTCAGCTTAAGCATTCTTCCACTTTTAATATACTTAAAACAGTGCTGAATATGAGTAATTTAATGCTGTTTTTAAGTTATAGTAGAACCAGTAAAAACAAAATGAAAACTCCAGCAAAGCTAGAACTTCCACTGAGTGACCTTCCAATCCTCTTGTATCAGAGGCACATGGGATATATGCAAATGATCCTTATGAACATCAGCTAATTGGCAATTCTGAATGTCCATGCCTTTTTTCATAATTTTACTCGACACTTTCAGGCCAATAAAGCCAAACCCCACTAGCTGTGAATATGCATATTTCAGCCTTGTTGTAACCTCATCAGCACAACACAAGCAGATTGTTTGATTAAGCATTAGAAACATAGGGCTGTTATACCCAACTGATGTCCATTATCATTAGGGTCACTGCAAAACTATCCCAAACAATAAACTAAAACAATAAATAAGGACACTGAAAAACCAATCAGTAAAAACAAAATGAAAACTCCAGCAAAGCTAGAACTTCCACTGAGTGACCTCCCAAACCTCTTGTATCAGGGGCACATGGGATACATGCAAATTATCCTTATGAACATGAGGTGTTTCAGCTAACTGGCAATTCTGAATATCCATGACTTGTTTCATTGTTTTACTGGACAATTTCAGGCCAATAAAGCCAAACCCCACTAGCTGTGGATATGCATATTTCGGCCTTGTTATGACCTGGTCAGCACAGCACAAGCAAAGTGTTTGACTAAGGATTAGAAACACTGGGCTGTTATACCCAACTGATGTCCATTATCATTAGGGCCACTGCAAAAATATCCCAAACAACAAATTAAAACAATAAGAAGGTCACTGAAAAAACAATCAGTAAAAACAAAATGAAAACTCCAGCAAAGCTAGAACTTCCACTGAGTGACCTCCCAAACCTCTTGTATCAGAGGCACATGGGATATATGCAAATGATCCTTATGAACATCAGGTGTTTCAGCTAATTGGCAATTCTGAATGCCCATGACTTGTTTCATCATTTTACTAGACAATTTCAGGCCAATAAAGCCAAACCCCACTTGCTGTGGATATGCATATCTCATCCTTGTTATGACCTCATCAAAAGCACAAGCAGAGTGTTTCATTAAGCATTAGAAACACAGGGCTGATATACCCAACTGATGTCCATTATCATTAGGGTCACTGCAAAAATATCCCAAACAACCAACTAAAACAATAAGTAAGAAGGTCACTGAAAAACCAATCAGTAAAAACAAAATGAAAAGAGCAAAGCTAGAACTTCCACTGAGTGACCTCCCAAACCTCTTGTATCAGAGGCACATGGGATATATGCAAACGATCCTTATGAACATCAGGTGTTTCAGCTAATTGGCAATTTTGAATGTCCATGACTTGTTTCATAATTTTATTGGACGAGTTCAGGCCAATAAAACCACACCTCACTAGCTTTGGATATGCATATTTCAGCCTTGTTATGACCTCGTCAGCACAGCACAAGCAGAGTGTTTGACCAAGCATTAGAAACACAGGGCTGTTATACCCAACTGATGCCCATTATTAGGGTCACTGCAAAAATATCCCAAACAACAAACTAAAACAATATGTAAGAAGGTCACTGAAAAATACAATCATTAAAAACAAAATGAAAGCTCCAGCAAAGCTAGAACTTCCACTGAGTGTCCTCCCAAACCTCTTGTATCAGAGTTATAGTAGAAAAAAAGCAGTGTGTGTGGCCTGCCTTAAAAGCTTTATCTGCTTAAATGGTACAAGGCAGCCTATACAATTACTACTGTAGCAGGCATGATGAACAACACAGTTCAATCAGCACTGTTGCCATTAATGAACAGAGCATATGTTGCACTGAACTGTCTACCAAAAGAGAAAGACAGAGCAGGGCAGGCATAAATATAAAGGTGGAGGGCTGAATTAACCATGGTAGTAATAGGTACTGCTGGTGTTGTATGAAAGAAAACTTGGTGTGTATATTGTATCTCTTAAGCAAAGCAGTAACATAATGCATTTAGTATCACCCTAAAATTCAGTGTATTACAGTCATTGTTGTAGACGATTGCAGACATATATTAATGCATGAAATGTCAGTCCCCGGGATTCATGAAGCTTGTGCCAGGTGCAGGCGTAGCGTCAGCAATCTAATGCTAAATATGGCCGCCAAGCGATTCAGCTACGAGCTGTTTCCACGTGCACTACCAGCATACGCCAGAGCTGCGCAGCTCCCGGCACATGTATGCTAATTACCCTATGTGTAGCAGTGTGGCATGCAAATGAAGGTATATAGCGATTCATGAAGTGGTGCAGGCGTAGCGTAAGCATGCAGAAATGTAAACCAAAAAAACGGTTTACATTTTTTCAAACATAAAATTGGAGCCATGAAAGCAGACCAAACTTACGTATTATAATGTTAATATATGCTAATGGCTAAATATATAGCCAATGGCATAAAAAAATGCACAACACATACAAAATAACATTTAATGTCATGGCTACACTAATGCAAAATAAAATGGCAGTGCATCGGTGTGCAAACGGGATCACAATGAAAATATATTTATATGTCATAAAACTGCAATGTAACACAATTCATGAATTCTCCATAATAATCAATGGCACGCATGCTACACCACAACCATGGCGCAAGGGTTGGTAAGGGTCTGTGACAGTGTTCTGCGGTAACTAGGAATTAGTAGTCAATGCCATGCAAATTGGTGTATACAGACAGGGAACTTTTAATATGTACATGCTAGTGGCTGCCATACCTTTGATTCACCAACATGTGTTGGAGACTGACAGTAGTGTGGAGGATGATGCTGACAACCATCTCAGGCACCGGAGGAGGAGAAGAGTGTTCAGACCCAGGGTAACCTGCCAGGGGCTAAATGATCTGGAGATAGTAGAGCATTACAGGGTGGAAAAGGACACCATACAGCAACTTGTTGAGCTGTGCCAGCCATGCCTCAGAGCCAGAAATAACAGAAGGTAACCCATCCCAGTGGACACAAAGGTATGTATAAGCTTGAGAATACTAGCCACAGGTACCTTTCAAAGGCCAACTGGGGATATCATGGGGATCTCACAGGCATCAGCATCCAGGGAACTCCACCAGTTCCTGGATGCCATGTTACCACATGCCAATGAACACATATACTTCCCCCAAATGCAGGAGGAGTTGGCCAGTAATATGCATCTCTTCCAGCATGTGGCAGACTACCCGGAGGTAATGGGTGCAATAGACTGCACGCACATACACATCAAGACACCACCCAGTGAGCAGGGTAGGCGCTACATAAACCACAAGGGATACCCCTCCATCAACTGCCAGGTCATGTGCAATACCCAGAGCATTATCATGGATGCATGTGCTGGCAGCCCTGGAAGCTATCACGACTCCCACATCTGGCATGCCTCACAGCTGTATCAGGTATTTGTCAGGTGGGACATCCCATATGGCCACCTGGTGGGGGATGCTGGCTATGCACTGGAACCATGGATGATGACTCCCATCAGAAATGCACACACAGCCATGCAAGAAAGCCATAATAAGGCACATGCAGAAACCAAAATCATCATAGAGTGTGTGTTTGGGATGCTGAAATCATGGTTCTGTTGCTTGGACATATCTGGTGGAGTCTTGCAGTACTCTCCAGGCACATGTGCCCACATCTTCATAGTATGTGCCATGCTACACAGTATGATCCTGCAGAAACAGCTGCAGCAGGGACAGAATGGTGAGGACTCTCACAGCCCACCACCATTGCCAAGGGCCCCACAGGCACAGAGGGACTCAGACCATGAACACCCTGTGCCAGCTCCAGTAGGCAGATGGAGGTCGTGCCCAGTATGCCCATGACTTGGCAAAGAGGGAACGTATAACACACACACTGACAGTGTAGGCACCTATGGACTGACACCCTTCTCCACTTGCACACACAGCAAACATGGATGGCACACACACACAACCACCTGTAAATTGTCATGTATAGGTGGTCTACTGTGTGCATCCTACATAGGCAGCCCTCAACTATTGTATGCACAATAGCCATTGGCACAAGGTATGTCAATACCTGAACAGTAAATTAAGCTATCAGCATGTGTTGATACTGTATGTATAGGTTAATAGATACATAGGTAGGTACATGCTTAACTGTCCGAGGCCAGTCATAAGCATAGCCAAAATGTGTCTGCTGTCAACACCCCATTGATTAAATAACTATCCCTCTGTGGAGCAGAGCCAATTGCGGGATCCCTGGGATGCATCCACTGTTCCCCACCCACTCTGCAAGGATTCCCTGGAGTGTTAATGAGGGGTTCCGTATAATGTAATCGGGGATGAAGTTCCAAATAATGGGGAGTACCAGTGACAGGAATCTGTCACTCCAGTATCTTCCAGTTATGGTTGTGGCAAGGTGTAGCTCATTACAGTGTGTGGCTCACTGTAACATGGATGCCCATAGGTGGAACATATCCATTAAGCCTGACTTGGACACGGCTTTGTTGGCCAGCAAATATCATTTCTGAGTAAATGAGATGCCACTGAGTAATGCATGAGTTTATGCAGTCTTGCAACATAGGACACATGTCTGAGGGCATTATCCCTCTACGCGAGGTACTTTTGTGTCCCTTCCAGCTGTCAGATGTGTCTTCTGAGGTACATCCAAAATGGGTTATCATACTCGATGACGGGATTGATGACTGATGAGTAAAGGGGCACAATAACTTAAGTCTGTTTAGATGTGAACCCTTAAGTAATCAGATGGTCTACATAGATGGATGTCCTAACTACTTCACACATATGACTGTCAAAGGAGAGACCACTATGTAATGTAGTCCCCACATACCCATTACGTTGTCTGAATTATACTGTCTACCACTCATGTGTTAATATGTGTGTGTGTGTGTAGTTTCCCAAAAATGGAATGACCATGCAGTATGTGGCCTTTAGCTGGAGGCCTTCACTCTGATACCTTGTGTTGGTCTATGTGAGGCCCCATGAAGGATGTCTGTGACAGCTGGACTGTCAATTATGGCTCCCAGTCTGCAGTAATCACCAAACACAGCCTGCTGTCATCCACCTGTGTTAGCCCATACCTCTGAGAAGTATATGGCAAACAGTAGGGGTCCCAGGACTGAGTCCTGTGGGGTATCAGTTGTGACTGGTCAAGAGTTGGACCTGGAGGCTGCTAGGCTTACCATGTGGGCTCTGTGTGCAAGCCTGTTGGCAAACCAACATGTGATGTATGAGTGTATGTACTGGCTGGTGAGTGTAGAAATAATACCTGAGTGGGGAATGGCGTCAAAACCCTTGGCGAGGTCCAGGTAGTATGTGTGAACTGCCACACCCCACACCTAAAGTCTAGGTGGCTGTAAGATGTCAAACTGGTTCAGTAGGCATGATCTGCACTCAATCAAGGTGACCTGGGTTGGGTCAAGTGTCAGGAGGTTACCATTGTCTGTGTTAATAAGTGCCATGAGGATGCACTCCATAGCCATGCAGATCAGGCTATTCAGGCCTATGGGGTGGCCGTTACCATGATCAGTTGTGTCACCACCTTGGTGGAGTGTAATAGCTGTTGCCATGCACCAGTGAATGTCCATGTAGCCTGTGTGGAGGCTGATGTTGAATTGCTATATTAGGCAGGGGGTCACTTTGTCTTGTAGTGTCTGCAAGATGCAGACTGGGACACCATCTGCCTCCATTGACACTCTGTCATGCTGTTAGAAAGGGCCATTACCATCTGTAAGTCTCAGATGTATGGGATACTGTACATTTTGGGTATTGTTGTGTGCCCAGTAGGGGGTGAAGCTTGCTCCAAATGTATCATCAAGTGTGTTGGTGATAGTAGGGTCAGTATATTCAGTGCAATATTGCACCAGCACAGTGCAAATCTGTGTGTTACTGCTTACATCCTTGACATAGCCAAAGAAGCCTTTGTAGTCATATTCCAAATCCATGCCTATTTACTTGTGGATGTCAGCCTTGGATGATTACATGAGTAACATAAGTATCTTACTAATACTGGTCACGGATGTCTGCATGTCTTGGGATTTGCTGTTGTTCTGGACTACTGTACTACTTCTGTTGTATAGCCTGTATAATGCAGGGGTTCAGCAGACTGGTGCCCTTGTGTGGGAGTAGCTAGTCCTGGTTTACCATTGATGGCACAACCCATACATCTTTGTAGGTGTTTATAGAGTGCATTCGTAATTCTGTCTGTATCTTGAGCAGTGTCAACCTGAGCGTGGGGGCTGTGAAACCTCCCACCTCTGTCATTAGTACTGTGAAGTTAGCTGTAGGAAAGGTATTCACTGTGAGTTCCTTGGGTGGGGGAGATGGTTGGAAGTAGAAATCATCAGTGAATAGCTCATTGTCAGATCTAAACAGTGACTGATTTAACTCTGTTGTAGTGCACCTGTTGCACATGTCAGTGATTAGCACTTCTAGTATGTTTTCACCTCTCGTTAGTCTATCTACCAACTGATACAGGCCATATGAGCTGATAAATCCCAGGAAGTGCTGGGCCTGGAGTGAATATTCGAGTAGGTTATCCAGTTAAGTGTAGGGTAGCCGGAATTGACCAATAACAGGGTGTCTGGTAGGACTGTCATGTTTACCACTGTCTCCAGATAGTTGTAGTGGTGCTCTTGAGTCATGGAGGGTTATCTGTAGCAGCTCACAGTTTGCATTGCAGTCATGGCTGATGTTAGCTGCACATGGATGATCACAGAGGAATCATGCTGCCCCACTAACTTGGAGATGTAGGTATCCCCGATGAATATGGATACACCCCCTCAATGTCTGTGCCAGTCCATGTACAGTGGTTGAAATGTGTGTTATGGGTTGTAGTCTGGTAGTGCCAGTGTGCTCACAGGAGCCTTATACAGGTCCCAGTCACAGAACAGATGTAGATGTTGTCCATACTGAGGGGTGCTATGAGAGCATGAATGTTGTGAGTGCTACCCCAGGTGTTGAGTAGCCTAACCCTCATTGGTTCCGCTATTGTGCAGTTCATGGAGGTGAGATTTACCTTTGGGACCTGCCTAAAAATGGCACCATGGAGGTGCCAATTGCCTTGCCCAGCATTACAAAGTCTTAGGCTGACACATGCAAGTTGGTATGGCATTGTTGCAGGTATGTATCCCATCTGTGCTTGTGTCCCATCTTTCCTGTAGGTAACCTACTGGTAATCAATACAAAGCCTGAAACCTATACATGTCCACTAGCTTCCAAGATAGGCTTTTGGAGTGATTATGTATCAGTAGTCTGTATGCTATTACTGTACTTAACTGTTGTCTGACTACATGGTGATTTTACAGCATATATTGTGATCAGAAAACTCTGTATAATCGCATATGATGTTGGAGATGGCCTGCACTGTAGAGGTTCACAGATAGGTAGTAGGCTATCTATCCAAGGGCATTTAGAAGCATAGCTACAGTGTGGTGGCTTTACCTGTACCATTGATGAAGTAACTGAGCCTCTGTCAAGCATAGCCAATGAAGTGATTTCAGGCAGAGTTGCTGGAAGCTGTTGAAGACTGGTGTGCTGTAAGGTGATAGGGGCACATAGTGATCTCAAAAGGGCATGTTAACATGACAAATCAACAGCATTCAGTTTCCCCAACAGTTCTTGCAGCTGTAGAACTGGAGTGGCTTGCCCACACCCTGGCTGTATGTGTCTGGGACACATGATCCCAGGGGTGTATATACTGTTGGCCAGTCACACATCAAGGTTTCCCCTGAAGTGTGTCAGTGAGTGGCTATGCCAAATGTAGTTAGGATGTTAATGTATAGTCTCTCAATTCATGTGTCATGTCAGTATTTCGAGAAGCTCACTGGGTGTGGGTGGCTCCGCCTGTTGTGTAGCCAAGATTACACATAGGATTCAAGAACATAGGAAATAGGCAGAAGGAACGTTAATGTCAATAGTGTAATGGGTACAGCATTTGCATAATATCTGTGCAGTCCTGGTTCAAATCCCAATAAAATCAGAGATGATTTACATGTTACATAGTATACCTTAATCACAGCTTGCATATATAGGCAGTATTCCACAGAATAATAAACATTTGGAATACACAACCTCAGAAATGTGCGTTAATCACCCTTGCACTATCAGTGTCTGGTCTGAGAGGTAAAATGACCACTGCCAGGATTAGAACACGCAACCATATACACAGTCTTCACAATAACCTACCACTAAGCTACCTGAGATGTACCAACAGCAGTTGTGTATTCGGACAGGTTAAAACACAAAAGGAAGCAATGTGTGGAATTAGGACAAACAGGCATGTACCCAATGAAAGGTGTATGCTATATATATATATATATATATATATATATATATATATAGAGAGGGAGAGAGAGAGAGATGTCGATATATGGGGATATACACATATATATATATATGTAGATATATAGATAGGTTAACAACATCTGCATTACCATGGAGGTACATATAAATGGGATACCTACCAAATACCGAATGCTTGACATACCGATGAGCGTAATCACGAGGCTTAAAGACCGAAAGACCACAGTACCGAAACATCAGAAGTGTGAGGTTTAAAATCCTGATGTTAAGGGACATTTAGTCAGTGCTTCAGGTGTTGCAGTTCAGGTAGGTTACGGTGTGTAAGTGTGTTTCTGAGGGCTGTAGTGTGTGTAAGTGTGTGTTCTGAGTGTGGTGTGTGTTCCTGGGGCACTGTAATGTGTGAGTGTGGGTTTGTTTTTTGCATCTGTTTGTGCGATCTAGGAGGTAGAATATTAAAGTAGGGGGTGCAGCCACCCACATGGGGGGGTGTAGGGGGTCTTGCCCACCTGCTCATATGTAGTGTAGGATGGTTTGTTTGGATGTGGTGGGCAGCAGTGTATCTGTGTGTGCGTGTGTTTTCCATGTTTGTGTTACTTTCGCAAGTTTGACTGTCGCTGTCGGTAATGTGGGGTATGGGAGTCTGGGCCTGGTACTGTGGGCGTCGGAATTGTGTGTGTTCGGGATTCCATAGGTATCTTGTATACAGCGGCTGAAGTGTTCATATATGAGTATAACATGGACCATAGCAATCACACATTCCGCCACAACCAAACTTTATGAACAAAGGGCATGGAGAGTATATGCCTATACACTATTACAAGTATGTGCTATGGACATGAGCCAAAGATAGGATTACCACCTGTCCCACTTTGCGAGGGACAGTCCCTCTTTGGGCAGTTGTGTCTTGACCAAAAATATTAAATGTGGCAAATGTCCTGAGATTGTAGGACATAACTATGTCCCATATGTAATGTAATAGTTGCATACAGTAGTTTTTTCTGTATCTAAAATACCTACACGTTACAAGAAACAGGATAAGCAACTAAACTGCTACAAGAATAAGCTTATATTTAGGCAAAAAAGGAAAGTTCTGTCCTTTGTACTGACCATGGGTTTGTGTTGGCCTGTAAAATCTGATGTGTGTCCCGAAAATGTCCCACTATGGCCATTTGAAAAGGTGGCAATCCTAGCCAAAGAGGGTCAGCCACCAACACAACTCCAATGACTGCAAATACCTATGACAGAAATACACAGCTTTTATGTAGCAACACTTTATTAAATTCCAATGTATTGCCAAAAGGATTCAAGGACTAACATCACCTGCATGCTAAACAGGAACCAGTTAACAGTGCCTTAATGAATCAGACTGCAATTACCATAGTATTAGTCCACTAAAGGATAGGTGTTCAAATAGGGAAGGAAACCTCATGCACATATCGATTATGTATAAAAGCAGTTCCTACACACCTGCATCTGCTATATACACCCACCAACATCTCCCCCACACCCAAACAAATTACAATACAAATTGTAATAACATCACAAATCATTCACTCACTGAACGACATCTTCAGAAGCCTTAACATACCTTGTCAGAGACACACTAACATGGCCCTATGTGAAATAGTTGCTGTTATACAATAGAACAGCTGCTGATGTTACAGGGTTTGTTTGCACTAATCCCATTTCAGAGGGTTGTGTGTACACCGGGAAGTGTTACCAATTACTGATTAACAGCACAGTATGATACACATGTACACCAAACCAAAGATGTCTGCTGAGCACACTGTAAACCACCTAACATTTCGTGCATAGACATACAGCCTTGAGCTGCCCAAACATCCTTGCCAGACTGAAACATCTGAAGAAGTATCAGGTATAAACAAATCCTGCATAAGTAGCAATGTTCTGAAATATAACAGCTGTACTCACATGTAGAACAACATCTTCTAGCCATTACATGCAATCCACGGGAGTCATGAAGCTAATATATCTCTCTCTGTCTCCATATAGCTGTTGAAATATATCACAAACAACACACCCAGGCCATCTTCCTCGAAAGTAAGGCAAAGGGACAATGCCCAAGTGGAGTACTCAATTATACACCACTGTTGCCATTGTATTGGCTAATGGAGTAGCTGCACAGCTGATGTGCATCTAATTATGTACTTTGGAACACCAATTGGGGATCAGGATAGCACATGTTACCGATATTTAACTATAAAAGGATGGCTTATCACACATTCAAACTATCTGTATATACCAGCAGAGCGTTACAAAAAAGATTGAAACACAAACTGAAAAGGATTGAAATAACAGCCAACGACACCTCAGGTTACTAATAAGGTATGAAGAACACTCAGTATGTCTGTGTATGTAGTACCTGTTCTGTAATATTTAAAGTGTACATAATGCACATAGTGGAAATAGTTATCTTGTAGTGAAGTATTGTTGAGCATAGTAACGCTTGTAGTATTTATTTGTGTACTGCTGTAGGTCACAAGGCAAACACCGCATACACCATGAGTGATGCTGTATAAGGGCTTTGAACCCAACAAATCCTAACCAGCTGCTGTCAGTGGCAGGGTTGATCCAACAAGTATGTGCTATAACAGGGGATAGTATATGTTGATATATTGTAACAATAGGCATATGTATGGGTGTATTACTGAGAATAACATGTTGAAGGTTGGCCTACTGTGCAATTATGATTTGCATTATGGGATATTGTGCCAATAACTGTGTAATGTACATAATTGTAGGCAGATATGTATTACAAGTTACATAGCATTACTGTTATGTTAGGCAAACATTAGTTATGTCTATTGGCATTTACAATACACAATAACAGGATACATATGACTTGTAATCACCTGACAGTTTAACAGCATGATAGCAAAGTAAAATAGAAGAGCAAGTTTAATATCCATGCACATAAGACATGTAATAAGTTCAAAGGTAGGGACTAGGCTGTCTGCCCAAGGGTATTTATAAGCCTAGCTAGAGTGTGTTGGCTTCTGCCACCCCCATAGGTTAGTTCCCTGTGCCTCTGAACAGCAGAGCCATTAGTTCCCTGTGCCTCTGTCCAGCAGAGCCACTGCAGTGATCCCTGGGGTACATGTCTGTCTCCCATCCACCCGTCAAGGTTTCTCTTGAAGAGTGCTACTGAAAGGCCCTGCTTGATGTACATTGGAATCATGTTGCAAAGCATGGGGAGTCTCCGGGTCAGAAATCTATCCGTCCAGCATGTCCTAGTCATCGTTGTGGTTAGGTGTATATCCTTAGAGCATGTGGCTCTCAGGGGCTTATGTTTAGCTGGAGCATATCCAGTAATACTGGGTTTGACATGGGCCTTGTATGTCAAGCAGAGATCACCTGTGAGTATGTGGTATGCAACCGAGTACAGCTGGAGTTTCTTTAGTTGGGCTGCATAGGTCATCTGTTTGAGGTCAGTAATCCTCTTGGTGTGCTATTGTTGTGGTCTTCAAAGCTGTTGCAGTTGCCTTATAAGGTACATCCCAAATGGGGTGTTGTATCCTTTAATGGGTCTAATAAGTCATGAGTAGAGAGGCACAATGGCCTCCTTTGTTCTGGATGTGAACCCATTAGAGATTAGGGGGGCCACATAGAAGGATATTTTAACCACCTTGGCATTATGGTTATCGAAGGAGAGATTGCTATCTACTGGGATTCCCAGATCCCTTATTACCTTTTCTGTATGTAGGGGACTAGCACCTATGTGGTAGTCCACAGGTAATTAGTTTTATAAATTCAGCCTGAGGCCATGTTATTGACACCAGGTATCCGTCTCAGTGCGACCCTTCCGGAGGGTGTCTGTATCAGCTGGGGAAACAATTATGGCCCCTGGTTTGCAGTCGTCTGCAAACCTTTTCAGCCAAAGCCCTCCTGTGCTTGCCTGTACCTCAGAGAAGTATATACCAAACATGAGGGGTCCTAGGACTGAACCCTTGCAGATGCCACTTGTAACTGGTTTACAGTCAGACCTAGGGTATGCAACTCCCACTGTGTGGGTTCTGTCCATGAGCCACTTTGCAAACCATCTCATGACGTAGAGGTTAATGTTCAGGTGTATGGGTATGTCGATAATATCAGAATGGGGAATGGTGTTGAAAGACTTTGAGAGATCAAGGTAGGCTGTGTGGACCTTATTACCTTCATCTAATGCCTTAGTAACTGTCTCAAAGAAGTCCACCAGGTTTAGGGGCATGGTATGCCCTTAACCAAGGCAAATTGGGAGGGGTTAAAGGTTTGGAGGTACCCAATGTCTCTGTGACTGAGATCCACAATGATGTGCTCCATAGCCTTGCAGACCAGGCTAGTCAGGCCTATAGGGCAATAGGTCCCATGGTCCATTGTGGCACCACCTTTGTGGAGTGGGATAACTGTTGCTGTGCACCATTCAGGGGGCACAAAGCCTGATGTGAGGCTATTATTAAACATAGTGCATAGGTGGGGAGCCAGTACATTCTGAAGTTTGTGTAAAATGCAGCCTGGGATGTTGTCCAGTCTCATGGATGCTGTGATATTGGCTTTAGACGGTGCAGCTTTTACCTGTGTAGTTGTGATTACAGGGACTCTGCATTCTTCCTGTATAGATATGGGCCCTTTAGGGGGTGAGATAGGGGAAAGGCAGCACTGAACCTATCTGCCAGGATGTTGGCAATATCAGTTGGTTCTGTAATGTTCGTGCCTTTGTGCTGTAACTCAGAGCAGATCTGGGTGTTGACATTGAGAAATTTGACATAGCTATAGAATGCTTTGTGGTTGTCCTTGGAATTAGTGGCAGTTTTGTTTCCATAGCTAGCTTTGGAGGATCTTATAACAGATCTCAGCTTCTTACTGAGGCTGACCAAGGAGCTCCTCCATGCATGGGATTGTACTCCCTTTTGCAACAGTGCCTTCCTTCTGTTGTACAGTTTTTTATGGCAGGGCACCACCAGATTGGCTTCCTTAACTAGGAGTATAGTGTCTTGGTTCTGTTTGGGATAGCACGATCCATGCACTTGTGTAAGTGCTTATAGAGTGCATGTGTGTAGGATTCAGCAGTTGTAACTGTATTGTCCATCTGCATGGGTGTCATGAAGTTCACCACGTCTGTCTTAAGAAGCATGAAGTTGCTTTGTAGAAATATTATACTGTGGTTTCCTTAATGGGGGGTGGAGGCGGGATGTGGATATCAAGGGTGTTTAGCTTATGGTTGGATTGGACCAATGAGGATTTGACTTCAGGTGTGGAACACCGGTCATTCATGTTGGTAATGCCTATGTCTAGGATATTGTTGCCCCTGGTGGGTGTGTGGATAAGTTGATCCAGGGCATTGGTGTTTATGAATTCCAGAAAGCGTTGAGCTAATGAGTTGGTACACGAGAAGTTATCCCAGTTAATGGTGGAGTAGGTGAAGTTGCCCATTAGTAGGGTGTTTGGTTGAACCCTAATCATTTCCAGTACATCAAGAAAAGAGGGGTGGGAATCTTGTGGCATGGTGGGGGATCTGTAGCAAGCTATGATTTGGATTGCAGTTTAGCCCAGAGGTAGTTGCACTTGGATAACCCCGGATGCATTGTGCTAAGCAACTAGCCTGGAGGGGTGGATATCCTTAATGAATATGGATGTTCTGGTCCAGGTTACATGGCCGAAAAGTGTGCTATGAGTTATAGCCTGGTAGTGCAGGGGTGCTCTCTGGAGCCTTGAACCAGGTCTCAGTCACTGCACAGATATCGATGTTCTCCATTACAAGGAGTGCCTCAAGTGAATGCATTTTGAGATTTAGACTTCCAGCATTGAGTAGCATTACCCTCAGTTTGTGCTTGCCTGTTTCTGTTATGGTGGTGAATATGTTATTTGAACCTTGCCTAAAGAAGGCACTATAGGGGCAGCAAGAGCCTTAGCCAGTATCCGGAATCCCAGGGGTGACAGGTGCAGGCCATCTGTGGCAAAGCAGCGTGGTCTGTCGACAATGTCATCCCAAGCAGACAGATACTGGATCCCCTTAGAATGACACCAGAAGCTTAGCCAATTGTTGTAGTCAATCATTTTGCCCTCGTACTACAGTATCATTCTGGGTGATGGCAGAATGCTACTCAGGGCTTGGGTCATACCTGCCTTTCCTACAAGATCGGAGAGCTCTTCCATGTCTCTTTTCATGTAGTTCAGAGAGGTACATCTCAGTTCATTCACACCAACATTGACAATGACAGAGTCATATTTGTACTTGTTGTGGAGTGACTTGAGTGAGTGGCTTATGTGGTGGATCCTGGTACCCGACAGGCAGCTGACAGTAACCTTCTCCTTGTTTAGCCTAGTGAGTGGAATATCAGTGTGCCTGACTATAGAGTTACCTATGACTAGTGTGTTGGGTACATTGATTTGCCTTATTGGCTGTGGTTGAGTGGCACACTGACTCTGTGGGCAATGTGCCATTGTGGTTGTGTTGGGGGATGGAAGATGCTTGCGTTTCCACTTTGGCCGTCTCAGTTGCTTAGACAGATTATTATTGAGAGCCTCCATGAATGTTTTTGTGTTACTATGTGTGGATTATTGTGGTATAGATTTAGTGAGACTATGTGATGAGTGTGGTGTGGTGCAAATGTTTACCTTTTCCACATGACTGTCAGGGTCAGTCTTGGCTGGAGAAAGCTTTACCTCCAATTTGGCTAGATAAGTGCATCTCTCACTGGTTGTAGTGTTGGGTAGTAGGCAGAGAGGGTTGTCTGTGTACATAAGGCAATGTCTACATTGCCTCAAGATGTCCAGATTAATCAGATAGACAGGAGAGACCACTAAGTGCTGACCCTTGGACATGCCTGAATATAAAACTATTTTCCCCTAGATAAGTGACAAAAGTGAGTACAAGAGCTATTTTACTCTAAGCAAGTGAGAAAAGTACATACAAAAACTGTTTGCCTCTAGGTAATGAGGAAGATTAAGTGCTATAGTAATTAATAGCTTACGTAGTGTTTACAAGTTCTGAACAAGTGCTGAGCATGAATAAGCAATCCAGATAGGGTCTTGGATAACATAAACACACTGTCCCCCCAAAAAAGGTACACAATCATGCATCCATGTACACTACAGAGCCCCTGTAACCCCAACTATGCAGGTACAAGCTGCACTCAGGCTGCATGGGACCTGTCCACATCACAGGTTGTATCATACACATATGGCAAAACAAGTTGTGCTCCACATACACATCATGTAAAACATAGCTTCATGTCAGGCTGTGTACACACTGAATGGTGCACATCAACAAGTATCACAACCCACAAAGGGGGGGACACCACTGATAATGGGAAGTACTGCACTACTACCCTGCTGAGTCTGGTCTGAAAGGCCATGAACCTTGATCAAATTATTTGATGTCAGCAGTACAGATGTAGATGACAGTAAGGTTGATTTCACACTGCATATCATAACCTTGCCAGGTCATAGGACATCATCACCCATACTGTGTTCTGCCTACACTCAGTATACTAGATGTACATTCCTATGTCACAGGAGTGTTCTGCTGGCAGAACCAACACTACAGAAGGTGTCTGAATAATACATGCACATCACACCAGTGCCAGGTACGGTAAGACAGGGTTAATTCATTGTACTCATCCTCATTGTAGTCTATACCACACAGACTAACAGAAGGCATCTGCCTATTAAAGTATGCAAATGACTATGACCTAGGAGCAATAGCTGACTCAGAGTGTTGTGGACAACATACAGAAGGGGCTTTGTGGGTGAGGCGTGTGACATATGGGCACAATCTGACAGCTACATATTGCATTGTCACCCCATGTTAATAAACCTGTACCCATGAACTACCACCTAGGCAGCGGTCAACATAATGGACACTGTGTGTAAGGGATGCACCTGGGCAGTTGTCTTTCCTGTGATAGTTACATCACCACACCTGTCAGGTAGTCATATCTGGCAACCCTAATCAGGACAGGGTGCCATACATGAATATAGAGATCATTATTCAGCCATACTCAACACACAAGTGACCCATATCAGATCACATATTTCCTTTAAGGGGTATTGGCCATGTACAGATGGCCTACACCAGTCTTCCCATTCCCCATCTCCACTATGTAGCATGATGCCTACCTTGAATAATGCCATGTCCAGCCCAGTGATGTTGGACATGCTATACATGCACATCCTGATCTCAAACACATACTTCATGGAAATCCACCTTCCTAATACTAGGATCCCCACCTGCTGGACAGATCCTTGTCCCATACACTTTACATACTCCAGCCATACTATGCATTCCTATCCAGCAAAGCTGCACATCATTCCCCTCTCAGACATGGCGGGATGACCGCATGGTAAATGTATCATTAACCCTGTAGCTCTGTTATTTTGCACTGTACTACAGATCAGAACTACACATGTGGGGAATACAAACAGCACTACACAGTGAGCTGGAGTATGGCCAACCCACAGGATTCACCGGTGTGGCTCATAGCTCTGCTATGAATGTCACACAATGTGATGTGCTATCTTGACATGTCCATGACATCTAGTGGTCTGGCTGCAACACTGCCTAGCTATCCTGAAAAACATATCCCACTTACCACCCTTTGTCTGCATAACCCTGTCATCAGTGGACCATATGCCATCTATTGGTGTATGTCATATGGGACAACACAGACATGTGAAATAGATGCCCGTCACAATAATTTGGCCAACACATTTACACACATGGCCATGGAGGATGGCCAGAGACATGAAGCAACACACACAGTAGACATGATGTACTTGTGTGTACACCCTTCATACATTGGCTCCTCATGGTCCAACTATGGCCTTTGTGTAATGGTTATATTGCAGATGTGGAACAGTAGACATCCTACAGGCCTGTGCACATCTTGTGTAGGCATGACATCAATCCACCACATAAGATGTGTTGAACATCTTGAGTGTGTCATGACATGACAGCAGTCACCTGTACAATATCCACATCTGCCCACAGATACAGTACATTCCCCTTGCTGGTGTCGGACATCAATGTCATCCTTGCTCCTCGTGTGTGTGTGTGGTACACAGATGTCATGTGGGACATGGTGTACCAATGAGTTTGCCATGTCTGGCCATAGTTCCCAGGCAGCAGCAATATGGTTGCAGATGTGCAGGGGTGTCATCCGTATACCCTTCAGTGACCTGTATCACACATTCCACATCATGGTTTAGTGTGTATACACCTCAGTGACGTGGGTCACATTCCACAGTATATATGTATTGTATCTGAACACAGTCATGGCTATGAACTGTGTCTGTAACTCACACTGTATAGCAATAGAGATGCCTCATGATTCTCTGCAATGGCCATGCACATCAGCTAAATGTGCAGTATGTCTGTAGGGGGGACAGGCAACACTGCATTGCGACACCATTACCGCACTGTATATTTGACAGGACACCATTGTGTTAAACATGTATGCATGTCATTGCACACGTCAGCAGATCACATGTCATACTACATGTGATTGTCAAGGTCATATGCCACACATCAGGCAGGTGTACTGTTAACTTGTGCTGGTCTACATGGTGTAACACAGGGATGTATGCTAACTAGTACTATGATTGTGTAATTTGCATGCCTTTTGCTATGACACATGCATGCTGTTGTGTGCAACCCAGGGATGTATGATAACTACCACTATTATTGTCTCCACGTATCACATGGATGTTGCATGCCTTCTATCATATCACATGCATGTTGGGTGCCATAACGTGTGTGTGTGTGTGTGTGTGTGTGTGTGTGTGTGTGTGTGTGTGTGTGTGTGTGTGTGTGTGTGTGTGTGTGTGTGTGTGTGTGTGTGTGTCTATTGTATAGATTGTAATGTACAGTTCTTGTCTGCCCCTCACAGCTGATGCAGATACGTTCCCCTCCTGCAGTCCATCTGATGTTAGTGTCCCCACAGACTCTAGCAGTGATGATGAACGTATGATTGAGGCACAAGCAGGGTTGTCAGGGGCTGAATCTGTGCCATTGGCTGCCATTCCACCTATATGGGGGCTATGGAAGGTATGCCTGCACACCATGGTGTCAGCCAACTTACTGGTGATGCCCCACACAGGCACGTGGCCAGTGCTGCTCATAGGAGGACCTCTGGCCAACATGCCCCTGCAAGACAGAGCACAGCAGCTGGTGTCACCAGACGCATGTTTCAGGCTGTAATGGAGGCACAGGCACGTGCTGAATGGCACAATGGAGAAGATCAGAGGCTTCAGAGGGCTGCTGTCTGTTCTTTAAGCAACAACATCCAGGCAATGGTAAATGCTCAACAGCAGATTGCTGAAGCTTTGGATAGATGATTGGGTGACATGGTTGGAGTCCTTGACCGTGGCATGACAATCTGTGAGTGTGAGCTGTCTATGTTGGAACATCTGGTAGGCATGAGGTGTTGAGCACATGGATGTAGGCCTGCTACATCACCTGTTTCAGGTCTACATGAATGAGCTACCTCACATGCCCACTCCCATAGTGGCAGTAGCAGCAGTAGTGCAGCTGGTGCTGTGCTGTCCACACCACAACACATCAGGCCACATGCACGTGTCCCTGGATGGTCACAACAGGGACATGATTGCAGTGGACATGGGTCATCAGACAGTACTCAATCTGCACCTCCACCTGGTAGTGCCTGTGCAACCCCTGGCAGGCACAGGTCACGTTGCCATAGCCGGACACCGTGAACTGTAAAACCTGGCCTGTACAGTCTGCAGCTGTCAATAATACCCCTGTGTAGGCCAGACACATGCCAGAACTGTGTGCATACATACACGCACACACTGGAAACATATGTAGGGCACCGCAACACACACACACATGCATAACATCCACAAATGCCCAATTAGATCAAAGGCCCTAACCCACACACATGATGTCATCCAATGGTGCAGCCTAGGCCTCTGGCAAACATTATCACCCTGTGCATATGATGGATGCCTGTGCCACATCCCTGTCATCCACATCATCGGTGCAGGGACATGCTCATATGGTCAGATGCACAGGGTGAACAGACTAGGAAGATAAGTGTAGATTACAATTGTTGTGTACTCTTGACAGGCAGCAGACATACCATGTAGTACAGGTGTACAATGCATTCCGTACTGTTAACAGTATGTGTCTTGTGTAACAATAGTAACTGCATGTTGGACATGATGTTCTGCTTTCCTCCTTCAGGTCTAATTGCATGTGCCGGTGGATCTCAGTGTTTGCAGTTAGTGTCCCATATGTAAATGTGGACTACTCACAAGTATGTATGAATATACCAGCATGCACCTTGTAGCTTCCACATCACAGCTAGAATGTCCCACGTTCCAAACACGTCTACTGATCCAAGAGCATGATAGCTGTGTATTAAGCTTCTGTGGCTACAGATGTGACATCCATACTGGGTGACATCACAGGTACAGTTACATGGGGTGGTGAGGTAAGAGAGCGGTCTAGCTGATGACAAGGGCAGAGGCCAGTGGGAAGTGTGCCTCATTGGGAAGCAGTAATATACATTCCCATGAAAGTATGCCAACACACAACTGCACCCACACACTCAGGTATTGACACACATGCATTCAGTGACAAAATAACACACCCACACACTCATGGATTCACTGACACAGTAACACACACTCACACACAGTTGCTACTGTTGAGGTGAGGACCCCTGCCTATGTGCAAATCATCATTACACTACTGTACACCTACATGACACGTCACAGAGAATACACATGTACAGGTAGCCAGTATAGCCTAAGATCGGGGACATCAACACAGATAATAGATTGCATCACCTGGATGGGGAGAGGGGTCTTATCAGTTCAGTATGGTAACATACATCCTTACTCCAGGAGCCAGACAGCCATACACACACACACACACACACACACACACACACACACACACACACACACACACACACACACACACACACACACTGTGGCATTCACTATTGAATACACTTATGTCACACACATACAGATACCTCACATGTGTGAAATACACACCCCTGCCTATGTCCTGCTTTCTACATTGCAGTCTGTACAGATCTCTACAACAGTGTACAGGAGAGTGAGAAACAATTGAGATGTATTCTCCACCATACGTGACATATATGGACACACATGCAACCACACATGCCAGTACTGTGAATCAAACACCTGCCTAGCTCATGATATGTATGACAGACTTACAGCAGTATTGCATGCATTACAAAGTGTACTGACACTTCCTTTGGCAACAGTGCTATATATGCACATGAGAGGTCTTAACTGTTACAGGTGTCAAGTTATTTACCTTCGGTGTCACCCTGACCACTGTCTATGTTGTGTGTGTTGCCCTTCAATTAATGAAACCACTGCTTACTGTTTACACAGGTTATTGTAGGACCACTTGTGACACACCTGTGAGCTGTCCTCAGCAAACATCCATCTACTAGGATGCCCCACCACTTAGTTATTTCCACACATCTGTCCATACCTGAGGTACATCTTTCCGTACATTCAGCATATCACCATATACAGTTGGCAATGTTGAGGCTGCATTGCAACTGCATGATGCACTAAGATACACGTCACCTGCATACATTAGCAACTGCAACGCATGGTATTTGAACACACACCACTACATGTACATGTGTGTAGGTCCTCCAGTCCTGTCATTTGGGCATGTTTGTAGGCATTGCAATTGATGGACATGTGTAATGACATACAAGACACATGGACTATTGTATGATATGATAGGTGTAATGGGTGACCGGTACAGAGGGAATGTTACCTCTGTCAACATTGATATCACACCTTATGTACTGTTAGCATTCAGCAGCCATGGACCTACATTCCATGTGCATGTGTGCAATGGCTGTAGCCACCTATCTGCACAAAGGACAACAACAGCTATGCTATTTACATATAGGTTGTGTGTGTGTGGCATGTACATATCCAGGGCAGGTACATGTATGTCATATCCAAACATGAGGGTGTTTACTGGTGTACAGCAACAATCATCTGCTAATGCTGTAAATAACTGAGGGCCCATCGTATGTGTACAGCTGACCTGGTTACAGACAGTGGTATCATTGCATTGCATAACACATGATGCAACAGTGTCAGTACATGGGTACTCTGCACAGTTGATGTAGAGCTTGGTACAGTCCACTGGTCAAGGGTCACATGGTGGTGTACTATTATATGTCCTACCACATGTATGGATGTGTGTTGGTGGTCCAAGGGCATGGTGGTGTCTGAGGTTTACATCCTAGAATGCAGCATTTGACACTGTGTCCTACACCTGACTCATCTGTGATGCCTTTTGTGGGAGTACTGGTCAGTACATGTGAGTGGCCTCTATGAATGTGGAGACACCACCACCTGGAGCGGTCCATACCTGTGTTATGACCCACATGTCTGGTTCTGAGGTATATGGTGGTAGTGCTATTGTGCACTACAGAGCCTTCAGCCAGGTGTTCCTCACTGCACAGATGTCAGTACTCCCCATTGTTGGATCTACAGGGAGCAGCTGTGATTATGGATGCTACACATTTAACACTGGTTAGCATAAGCATACAATGCAGTTGTCCTCTAGGTGTCAGGGTGTTATCCTGTGTTTACGACATTTGCCTTGGAATGGCACTATATGGGCAAATGCGACTTAGGTATTTTCCCCACTCCCTTGAATCATGGATGCATGTGATATGTGACAAAGGCCTGTCTACTTTCAGTCATGTCATCCCAGAATAACAAACACTGGACAACCTCGTAATTACAGCAGGACATTGGCTCATTGTGCTGGTCAAACAGTTGCCACTTCTAGCAAGGCTCATTGTGTTGGTCAAGCAGTTGCCACTCCTAGCAAGACATCACTGTGAGTGGTAGTATTGTGCTTGGTATAGAATGGTACATCTAAGGTGATGGACTGGCAAAAGGCCTGCTGAACAAAGTATGCAACCCTACTAGTACCCGGTATATGTCCTGCACCCATGTGCCATGCACAAACACACTTGCCTAGGATATCCTGCTATGTTGCTAGTACTGTGCCCATTGATGACAGATAGTAGGCATGGTGTGAATGCAGTGGCCTGCAGAGGACATGGCACCCTGTACAGCGGTAGAATAGGCACATATTTGCAGTCATTTTGCCTTCACTATGTTCCCAACTGGATGCCTGCAACATATGTGGCGCCATCCACAGAGGCCATACAATGCCGTACACATGTGCCCTGTATGGACCAATGCCACTGACACCAGGGAATACCTGTATCATACTATCAATGCAGGTGCAGGGTCGACCTGCTCACTATAAGCAGGTTGTGCCACACCAGTCAAGTATTGGCATATCGGGGGATAAAAGTCTGTGTGCACAACATGTGCCTGCCAAACCAGGTACACCTGTACATGTCACTGTACAGTATTGTGGGACATGCACATCCCAGGCAATGTCCATGTGAAGAACTATCAAACACAGACATGGCATGCATTGCAAAGCTATGGCCATACACATTGGTAACCAGGATGTCAGGGCAGATCATGCAGTACCCATCTGTGTGGTACACTGCAGACACTACACCGCTGCACTGCACACCATTGTCGGGTGATGCGATGCCAAGGATTACCCCTCACCCAGCCTTGCACAGCCATCTTGCACAGCCAAGCACTACACACCCATGAAGCAATGCATACATGCATGTCAGTCCTGGCACATTGTGTCTGTGTGTGGGTTATGATGCTCCCAACCACAGTCACTCCCAGTATAACCCTCATTGGCATACCAACAGATGTCAAACACTTTTACATGCCCTAGCCCATAGAACCTCCAGATATCCCCTGTGGTGCATGTAGTCCTGTGCATTACTGCAGTGTGGCGAACTAAGTAGTTAGGTTGTGTATTTGTGGCCCTGGCAAAGAGTGTCAATGTGTGTCCATTAGAGAGTGTGGTTGTGGTGACAATGGCATCCGTTCATGTAGACAGCCATGTGTGCCACACCTAATGTATGTCTACTATATCTCTGTTGCAGATGTTACTCACCTACACACATGTGTGTGCTTACAGCACAGCAACATGTCGCCTTTGTGGCATATGTAGTAACGTCATGCACATGTAATAGTAATGACTAGTCAGTCAGGGGTTTGACCTCTGTACAGTTAGGTGTGTGGCAGACGATGCTTAGGGTTAAGTCTCCAAGCCCTTCTCTGGTGTACTTTGCATGTCCCACCCACACACTCTCTGGTGGATGTGAAGGTGTACACCTGCTCAGCTGCAGCATGTGTATTGTAAGTGATGGACATGATCAGGTGATGGCCTCTTGCAGCTATTGCAGTCCTTCTCTAGCTGATTGCATGTGGAACAGCTGTGATGGTGTTCCCATAGCCATTCGCATGATAAACACAGTACACTATCTAGGGAAAACATGTTGGTATTTGGCCATGACAGTCACTGTGAGTGGTACCTGGATGTGGTGTTCTGACACGGCATCACATATGATATCTGGATGTACCTCAAACATCATACACAGTGGGAAATAGCCTAAAGACAGGAGGGTGATGTGCCACACATGACTACAGCATGTAAGTGTAGCTATGCTGCAATGAGACTACTGCCTGTTTAACATGTGTGTGGTAATGACTATTCTGCATGTTTTAATACAGACATGACAGTACTCTGTTCAAGACAGAGCCCCATCTGTAGGGCCATCTGTGAAATGGTCAGTGTGTGCAACCATTTGTTTCCTGTGTTACACACTGAACACACATTTGTGCACAGCAGCAGCATAGTATGAGGACTACAGACAGTACATGATGATAGGGATGTGTTACTGCCATCACATTCCTGACTGGACATGTGTCACATGAAACAGTGGCATGACAGACACTGTTTGAGGTTCCTAGTGACAAGCCAGTAATGGGCAGCTGTTCATAGCTGCAGTTACACGTCTACTACACATTGTGCAGATGGCATGCAGTATATATATGCATGTGTTGTGCTCCCTCTGAAAATGTATACCATCTGTTGTGTTGGGTTGATGGTGATATCTATGCATACTTCCGTAGGTAATCCTGTATGCTGTTGTCTATCACTAAGCCATATGTGGGTTTAAACTGCAACACCATAGGCTGAATGGGTTGGGTGGTCCCAGCAGAAACTCCTGTCCCACTTCAGCTGACCATGGCACTGGGCACTAGCACATCAGGGGCCCAGCCTTGGACATCAACCTCTGTTGGCTTTGCACCACCTTTTGGTGATACCACAACTGAGGATGGAGCATGTTCCCCCTGGGAGCAGGACCAGACAGGTACATGTCTGCTGTCATGCAGTCCTGGACGTATTGTGTTGGTGGCTCACTAAGGGGTTCTGAAGCCAGATGCGCAAGCTCAAGGATTTACAGGGTGATGCTGCCCCTCCTGGACAGCCCCCAGCACTGCCTCCTTTGCAGCTGTTCAGGTGCAGTGGCGGCCGCCCATGGCTGGGAACCTCCATCCCACTGTTCTCATGGGCTTGTGAATGCCGAACACCCATCCCCGTCTGGGGTGTATCCCCCCACATGTGTCATATACCAACCCTGTATTCTGTCTTGTCTGTGATCCTACCCTACCTATCCTCCATGGCCGTACTACACTCCTTCCCCTATATCTGACCCTCACCTATGGAAATATAAGGCCAATCGGCTCTTAGGACAACATCTGCCCTGTACATAGCTGTCCATTTAACACATGTGCCCATTGAACACATGTAACCCTTATAATATGCATCACAACATACTCCTGTTATCCTCACCCCTGTCCCTCAGGCACAAGATCTTGGTATGCACATCACTCCTAAATGATCCAGGTACATGTGATGAGGATGACCCCATTGTACACACAACACTACCGGTCCCTCTATGGTTACCTCATTTACCTTTATCATGATGATGATGATGTTGCACACAGCACCTTGCAAGAGTACTGCTCACACATAATGATTGGACAGGTACTGTTGTGTTATGTACATTACATGCACAGAGTGATGTATATGGCCAATGTACAACTATTTGCATGTATGAATGACACATGTCTCTCTGAGGGAGTCTTGAGATCACATATAACAACACCACTACATAATATAGGCGTCACTGGTGTTTCCCGTTTCATTCATTTGTAATGCTTTGTTGCCACATGGTATGTTCCTGATATATCTCTATATATGTATGTACCTATATGCTGGACATAAACACTCACATATACATCTACATGATGGGATACATTCCTATACTGTTGAATGACTGCGCTGTATGATATGTTTCTGGTACTGTCCATTGTCTGTATATCTGCCATGGCATATTGGTATATCACATTAGGTGTGTGTGCAGGGTCCTGGTTCCGAGCCTTGCAGCGGACGTTTATTTGGTTGCAAGGCAGAAAAAGGCCATTGGATTCGGAGGGAGTAAGGCACACTAAAGCAGTTGGGAGCAGGTGTGTGTGGGTTTGCGCGGTGTTAAGCAATGCTGACCTCTGATTACAGCTTCTTACACTCAGTTAGCATCTACATTGCTTTACCAGTGCAATACTCGCATACTGGTAGCCAAACAGGCTTACACCCGCTTGCTCCCGCACTTGCAAATGCACCGACATTGGTGCTTGCATCTGACACTCACACCCCTGGGTGGGAGCGCGGACCACAATATTGCCTTGTGATGCCTATTACATCAGATTACATGCCTACAGTATCAGGAATGGCTGCCCATAAGGTGACGGCATGGCGTTCAACTGTACAGAATCGACAGCCTGTCCAGTGATTTAATCATATTATTTGTGTGTTCCTCATACAATCTGCTCCCATCTGGCTGATACATGGGAACCGAGACTCTTCAATACAGACAAGTAATTGGATTTTGGGAGCCACATCCGTCAGCCGAGTCATGCTACCGTATACGTATTATAGGGTTGCCACCTTTTCAATTGGCCAAGATGGGACTTTAGGGTTACCACCTGTCCCACTTTGCGAGGGACAGTCCCTCTTTAGGCAGTTGTGTCCTGCAAAAATAATCAAGACATAGCAAATGTCCTGAGATTACAGGACAAAATTATATCTTACATTTCTTTAATAGTTGTATAAAATAGTTATTTTATATATGAAACTTCTATATGTTATGTGAAGTAGCATAAGCAATTCAAATGTTACTAGAATAAGCATTTATTTGTGCAAAAAAGTAAAGTTCTGTACTATGCATGGTTGTAGGTATGTTTTGTCCTGGAAAATCTGACTTTTCTACAGAACATGTCCCACTTTGGGCATTTGAAAAGGTGGCAACCCTATAATACATATACGGTAGCATGACTCAGCCGACGGATGTGGACCTTTATGTAGAGATGTCAGATTTTGCAGGGCAAAACATACTCACAGCCAGTACAAAGGAGAGTACATCACTGTTTTGCCTAAATAAAAGTAGCATAATAGTTGCTTATACTGTTTCTTATAACATTTAGGTGTTTCAGATACAAAATAATTGTTTTATGCAACTACTACAGACAATATAGAAAATCTGTGTCCTAAATCTCAGGACATTTGCCATAATTTCAATTATTTTGCAGGACACAACTGCCCAAAGGGGAGTGTCCCTCACAAAGGTGGACAGGTGGTAACCCCAACCTATTATTCTATCATTTTTCTATGGTAGTCAGCAGAATATAAGCATTCTGTCACTAGCAGACCTCTCATACGAATGGGGAAGAATGAACACTTAATCAGGGACACTGCATAACAACATCAGGGACATATTTAGAAGTTTGGTGCTATTAACCTGACACATTGACAGACCCAGAGCATACGTTTTCATACACATTGTCTGAGGTACATGCTGTTTGTGACTCTTACATGCTGTCATTATTCATTACGTGTATTCCGCCACCTTTCTCCCTAATATCACTGGTTCTAGGAGGGTTTAGGTGGGACAGAGTTAGATTCTGAGTCGTAACCATGAACATCCCTGGTAATCGGGGACAGTTCAATGGTATGGTCCCTATGCGTTCCCCCAATGGTTTACGGACTATCCAGTGGATGTGCTCTTAAGGTTTGGGAGGTATGGGCGTCTGCTATGCCCACATCGGAATATTACTTACATCCATGGGGCGGTCCTAATACAGCTCTGCCAGCCAACACCTGCATGCCTAGGCCCATAATCGCATACCCATAGTTCCCCTACCTGCCACTCCTCTACAGCACTCATCCTTACTGTGGGCGCAGGTGGGGTATAAACACACCCCTACACACTGCCCACTCTCCACATGTCAGGATGCATGTTGTATGTTGTGTCAACCCATGTGTTATCAGGCTTGCACAACCTACTGGTCCGTGTACATCTACAGCCTGGTCACATCAATCATTACAGGGCTTGGCACCAATCACTAATTTTTGGTGTCCCACAAGGGACATTGCTGTCCATGTTTCAAGTGTAGACTTTGCAGATCTCTCCCACTGGTAGTTTCCTGCCGGTGGTCTGGGAAGCAGTGGTAAATTTACCTTTATTGCGTGTCTGTATGTCTCACTGGCCTATCTGGGGGGGTGGGGGGTAGACGTTTGTTTATTGGACCTCCCACCAACATATACACGGACTGAAAATTCCTAAGAGAGCGGATGCAATCTTACAGCTCTCATTGAGCTTCTTACGCAGAAGGTCGACCGTTTATCCCAACAAGTTGAGACGGTAGCTGCTGCTCAAGGGAGAGAGCGGAACGTTGAAGGAGTTACAACGGGGGAAACATCAGGAGACGTGCAGGGGCTGAATAGCTGCAACAACAACAACTACGCTTCTACCAGATTTGCTAACCGCAATGGGGATGGAAATAATTTCAACATCGAGGGCACCACACTGAATCGGCTTCCAAACCGATCATTGGACTTTGGAGCGGAACCAGTTAACTCAGTCAACTCAGTAAACGCCACGAGAACCAGATGCCAGGAGGCAAGCAGGGGTATGGCCGCGACACCCTCCTTGAATGCCTGGGTACACAGAGAGTTTACCTTTGGAGACTCGCAGACAGCGGGTGAAGTAACTAACTCAAATGAGGTAAGCCCTGACCTGTCAGTAAAGTTAAGCACACTTGACGAGAAATTGTTTAAAGTAAGAAAACTGCAACTTGAAGTTGCATACTTTAGGGAATGTATCAGGCTAAAAGTCGTCCCTAAAGGACTAAGGTACTGGCAGTTTCCAGCAGGCTTGGAGGAGGGGTCTGGTTTTTACAATTCGCTTATTGCGCTTTTTGACAAACATGGACTTGAACTGATGGGGCTACTGTGTGATCACTACCAGATATTTATTAATGACTTGTTAGTTGAAACTGAGGAACTGGACAGAATTATCGCAAATTATATTAATTTTTCGAGATACAAGTTTGACTATGAGAGATGCTTCATTAGTATTGATGAGCACCTAGCCAAACTTAACGCCACTAAAAAGAAAAAGATTTCTAGAGACATTAGAGATTATGCAAATGGCTTAGCTTATCCTAAACCAGCAATACAAGCTAAAGTAAACCTGCCAAAAAGTAGGGCCTCCAATACAGAGAAACAAGCAGGGGCCAACCAAGTGACTGACCAATGTAACATAACCAGCGAGGACGATATACAGGATGACATGGGATATCAAGGGCCTTCTAATGACAATGGTATCAGAAGAAGTGAGAGATTGGCGAACCAAAATGAAAGGGGTACCAACAACAAAGACAGAGGCAATAATGCAGAGGTTAATGAGAGGGTCCCCCAGCAACAAAATTTTCACCCCGGCACCTCCAACCAGAGGGCATCGAACAACAGGAGGAAGGGAGCCAGGAGGAAGAGGTGGTAACACCAGGGGAACTCACTGATCAGAACCTTAACAGCGGTTTAGACTGCAAGATCCTGTCTAATAAAAGTGGGGACTTCAATGTATTTAACTACACTGATTATTATATCAGTAGTGACATTATTGAATTGCTGTCGAAAGGGAACACCTTTGTTCCTTCCTCTCACTTTGACTTGGCACATACACTAATAGACTTGAAAATGTTCGTTAGGAAAATCAACCTGTCATTACTATTGGGCAACGACATTGGTGAGAAGTCTGAGTTATATGTGTCAAGTGTTTACAACCCACCTCTACACCCCACCTTGCAACTATTTGAAAAAGTTACTGAAATGGACTTGAGAAACCTGAATAGACAAACAAATAGGTTTGTTCGGGGGAAAAGAACATTTCAAATAGTGAAAAGGAAGAATTCCAGTTTTTAAGAAGGGCTCCCGTGCGCTTAATGAAACCCGATAAAGGTGGGGGTATCACAATAATGACCAACGAAGATTACAACTGCAGAATGAATCACATATTAAATAGTGAAACTTATACTAGAGTATCCCTAAACGAAATGAATGTGGCATACCAAAGGGTTAAGGGCTTTATTGAAGAGCTTTATGTGGAATCTAGAATAGACAGGGAAACTTACATATATATGCAGCAACAAACACCTAGAACACCGGTGTTGTTTGGTATCCCTAAGATCCACAAAAATATCAACAACCCCCCCATGAGACCGTTGGTGGATGGGAGAAAGAGCATTACGTATACTTGTAGTAAAGTCCTTGATAAGATCTTACAGAAATATGTTAGAAAAGAAAGTCAAATAACCAAAGACTCATGGAGTTTCTTGGAAACCATTAATGCAGTTGATTTCTACCCTGACTCTTTGTTGGTCACTATTGATGTAAAAGATCTATATTCATCTATCCCTCATGATATAGCAATGGAATGGGTCGGTGAAATGTTGAGAATTTTAAATGCACCAAATGATGAAATCCAATTGGTGGGGGAGTTAATCGACACTATTCTCTCATATAATTTCTTGATGTTTAACAGCGACCTATTCCATCAAAAAATTGGAGTAGCCATGGGATCCCCAAGTGGTGGGAGTATCGCCAACTTAGTCATGGCGTATTGGGAGAGAAGGAACATTTTAACAGTATAAGGTACCTTGATGAAATTAGCATTGTATACGAGGTTCCTTGACGATATCTTCCTGATTTTTAAAGGGACAGAAGTAGAGATAAAAGACCTAATGCTGACTCTAAACGAGTCTACTAGTTTTCTTTCATTTACCTACAAATTTAATAAGGATAGGATAGACTATCTAGATATAGATCTGAGAAAAGATTACCTTAACAGAAGATGGCTATCCAAAATATACCGTAAAGAGACCTATTCTAACACCATGCTGCACTATTCAAGTTGCCACCCTATGCACCAGAAAAAATCGGTGTTGAAGGGGCAACTTGTTAGAGCAGCACGGATGGTTAGTGACGATGACGATTTTATGGAAGAATGTGGTACCCTAACTCAATTTTTTCTAAAACGTGGGTACCCAGCTGACTTTGTCCTAGAAATTACGGACGAGGTAAAGTGCAAAAGAAGGGCAAAGGAGTATGTCCCATTGCTAAATAACAACAACACAAATGGGGATGGGACAAATGCATTAAGGGTAAAGGAGGAAAACAATTCACACTTCTTATATGGTTTTAGTTGCACATTTAACTTAGACTCACACTTGATTAGAAACTTATTTCTGAAAAATTGGGAGTTTTTATGTAATGACAATGAACTCCAAACTATTTTGCCACCAATGCCCAAAATAATATATAAACGAGGAAAAAACTTGAAGGAACTACTGGAAGGGGCTGGCCGAACCTATACAACCCATTTAGGGATGTTCAAGTGTCAAATGTGCAAATACTGTAAACACATTGATGAAGGACAGAACTTTGTAATAGGAGACCAGAAGTTTCGAACCCACTCTAAATTCAACTGTAACAGCAGACTAGTGGTATACTTAGCTAAGTGCTCGTCTTGTCCAGCATTTTATATTGGGAAGACCGATAGGAGACTTAATGAGAGGATTTACGAGCACTTATACAGTATCAGGAATAACAAGACGACAAACGCTTTAGCAAGGCACCATGTCGATAACATTGGTCATGAATTTAAATTTAGAGTAATAGACCAACAAATAAGGGACATAAGAGGAGGCTATGACTCTTTAAAATTAGAAAGGAAAGAACTGCTTTGGCAGTTAAGGACTAATGCTAACCAAAAACCTGGCATTAACGAAATGTCCTCTATTGCATGCATTTTAAAATTGAAAAATCTAGAGAGGTGAACCCATAGATAATGAATATTGACACGAGGATGTTAACTATGATATGGGGAAAGGCTATTTTAAAACCAAGGAATAACCTAGTACAATAAAGTGATGAATAAAATTCACATATCGTTGAAAAAAAAAAAAAAAAAAAAAAAAAAATTTTTAAAATATACAATTTGTGTACACTTTTATGTACACTTTGCATTTTTAATCTTCCCTTCATGTAATTTCATGAACCTTTACGCATATTAAGTTTATTCTAGAGTTTTAACTTTTTGAGAAGGGGACACATAAGTGACGTTACTGCCAATTGTATTTTCTAAGTAATTATAAGTTGAGGTAAATGATTTGTTTTTAATTTGGGTATGAAATTGTGTATTAACTAAGTGAGGTGCCTTAATTGTTTTTTTAACAATACCAACTTGAAAAATGTTTTTTTCAATAATATTAACTTGAAAAATGTATTTTTAATACTATTGTTAACCTGCTTTTCTTGGGGTTTGGAGTATGGATGCCTGGTGGGTTGGATTCCTGGTGTTTTAGTGGAATATGCACTATAAGAAAATCCTATAGAGTCATTCCACAATTAAATGGGACAAGGGAGTGGAAATACTGAAGTAATTTATCTCTATAGTAACTACCTGTGAACTAAAGAAAGGACCAACCCACTAATTAAACTAAATCAGGTAACATACTTATTGTGGAACTCTTGTTGTTGCTCAATGACTGTTTTTTCTTCTGAAGAAGCCGGACACATTCTCCGACGAAAAGTGTATAGAAATAAACGCACTTTAAGCCAAAGTTAATTAAATACGTTTTTAAGTGAATAGGACTGCCTGCTCCTGGTCTTTTGTGTAATATTCCTATGGTTTGGCCAATTTTTGGGGTGTCCCGCAAGGGACGCTCCAGTATGTGTTCCATGATTAGAATCCACGGGTACAATGTGTCCCCCCCTGGGTGTATCCTGCCTGTGGTCTGGGGAGCAGTGGACACTTTACATTGATTGTGTGTATAGTGCCCGTATCCTGCTGTGGGGGGGGGGGGTGGAAGGGTATGCTGCATGTATCATGTGTCTTGCCTGGGCTCCTCACTTCCATTGCTATAGCCTGTGAACAAATGTCATACCTGTGTACTTTTTCCTATCATAGCTGTATATCTCTATATATCTACGCACACACACACACACACACACACACACACACACACACACACACACACACACACACACACACACACACACACACACACACACACACACACACACACATATAGATATGTATATATATATATATATATATATATATATATATATATATATATATATATATATATATATATATATATATATATGTACATATATGTGTGTGTATATATATATATATATATATATATATATATATATATATATAGATATATATATGTATATATATATATATATATGTGTGTGTGTGTGTGTGTGTGTGTGTATATATATCTATATATATATGTGTGTGTGTGTGTGTGTGTGTGTGTGTGTGTGTGTGTGTGTGTGTGTGTGTGTGTATATATATATATATATATATATATAAATTTATGTCTATACATATATGTATTTATATTCATAATTTTATATATATATATATATATATATATATATATATATATATATATATATATATATATATAGATAGATAGATATATATCTGTGTGTTTGTAAACCAATACGTTCCCCGTGCATACGCACTTACACATGTGTAATGGTGTTTATATATGCTTCACCAGCATACTAGTGCCTTATTCATTATGACACCGATACTTCACTCCAGTTATCTTGTAATCGGTATTTAGCACGTTATACAGCGGACAGATGTCGCAATATGTTCATGTACGGATTACCGATGGTAATTGGTATGTGATACAGTGTGATTCAGTACGAGAATGTCTGTTCATTAGGGGGTTGATCTAACGAATGCACTATTGCTGTGCCACTCCATATGCATATATACCCATATACCCATGGCTCCTGGTTTCCCAAACACACCCCAACGCCTCCCTAACACTGCTGTCATCCATTCTCCTGTTGGATTCACGGTGTATCGACACCACTACACACTGGCCACACCCTACTCCTATAGAGCCATCCCATCTGTTTACTCACTCCACATATCCTCCGACCTCCTATACATTTAGTCCACAAACATTGTTGATGTGAGTGACCAAAGGAATACATGTTGCTATTACTGGGCTGACCCACATGGGACACGCAAGTGTTTATGACAGGATTAGACTCTAGACTTTATTACATCTTTACTCCCGTTAACATGACACTACAATTCATTAATATTTATGACAATGTGGTATTGCACACGTTCAACATGGGAACCTATTTATGTATGTGTTCAGCGTATTTCTTTTACAATTAGACCAGTTAAGTACTTGTCATTGCTGTACCGGACAGATCACAGGAAGGATTCCATGTGTGGGGAAGCCCTCACATTGGATTATCATCAGCACAGCACTGACTTTGGAGACTGTACACGCCTCTGCATTCTAGCAGTTTCGTCCCGTCCCTCTTCTGCACAGCCTATTATTCCATCTACTGTCAATGTTTGTATGTGCACATTCCTATTATTTATGTCAACAAATGGAATGCATGTGTTACAGACAATGTACTTCTACATATTATTGTCTGCATGTGCGTATGCATATATACCTATTACGAACTCGCTGACCTCCACGGGGTGGTCCATTTAGAACGTGGCCATCCAACCCTGGCACGCCTGGATCTATAATTTCATAGCCATAGTTCCTCCACCCCACCCATGTTGAATTTACACTCTTATCTTCCATTATCCATTTGTTATCGCAGCCATGACACACCTTTACACATTGCCCTCTCCAGAGCATTTGGGGCCCTACACATATTTTGTCCCACCTCGTGTATTCACAGGCTCTCCCGCCATGTAATATTTGCACATATGTGCCTTTCCTGGGGATATGGATTATGGCCATTTGCGCTTTACAATTTTTGGTAGTCCTAGCATGGACTACTTTCCATCTGTGTGTAAAGTAGACTTAGCAATTCAACAATGTTACTCCCACTGGTAAATCCCTGCCTGTGGTGTGAGTAGCAGTGCTCTGCTCACTCCTGGACAGCTTTTTATGACATACGCTGACAGAACTATATAATACCGTATTTGGTCTTGATTCTCTTCACATCCCTTATGTATGTTTTATTGTTACGACGTTCATTCTTCATATATATATATATATATATATATATATATTACATCTGTACATACATATATACATTTCCTATGCTGGGCGCTGCTTACATCTGTGCAGGCACACTCACATATGCTTACTGTGTGTTACATATGTTTACTGCCACTTATTTGTGCGTACTTGTGCCTTATTCATTATGCAGTACCACTTTGATTGAAGGGATCTGGTTAATAGTCCCATGCGATACTCACGTTCACTTTTACATGTTTTAATGTCAGCTTTACAGCAGAATGACATTCATTCCACAAGGAAAATGATACGTGCTATAGTCGAACTTGAACTGTGAATGCCTGTTCATTAGGCGGATGCTCTAATCACTACACTATTGGTGTTCTGCTTCATTTATATGTATATCCATGGTTCATAGTTACCCGAACACATGCCTCAACACTTCACTTACACAGCAGGCATCCATTTTCCTGTTGGGAAAACCGCACTACTACACATGCGCCATTCCCTACTGCTCTGGACCCCTGCCGCATGTTGACTCACTCAAAGTATATTCAGACCTCCAAAACCTATAGTCCTGGCACATACGTGTGTTTGATTGTCAGGGTGTTCATGTGGTCATCTGGGTTTAGACTTGTCCAACTGGGGACCGGGAATGCTCTGTACCCATTTGAAAGTCAGATTTACCACATGGACAAGGTTACTCCCACTGTTAGCATCCTACCTGTGGTTAGAGACGCAGTGATTTTGGCCACCTCTGGCCAGCTTGCTATGTCAGCACTAGATAATGCAGGTGTTTTGCTGCTGTTTTTCTTCGCATTCGTTATGAATGCTTTCTTGTTCCCATGTTTATATATATATATATATATGTAGGTTTGCCACTCTTTCAAATGCCCAAAATGGGACATTACTGGTACAAACATCAGATTTTGCAGACCAGAACATACCCACAGCCAGTACAAAGGACCGAACCTCACTTTTTGGCCTAAATGACAGCTTATTCTTGTAGCATTTTAGTTGCTTAATCTGTTTCTTATAACATTTAGGTGTTTCAGATACAGAATAACTGATTTATGCAACTATTACATAAATATAGGAGATTTTTTTCATTAAATCTCAGGACATCTGCCATTTTTCATTATTTGTACAGGACACAACTGCCCAAAGAGGGATTGTCCCTCGCAAAGTTGGACAGGTGGTTACCATATATATATATATATATATATATATATATATATATATATATATATATATATATATATATATATATATATATATATATATATATATATATATATATACAAGTATATATATATATACAAGTATATATATATATATATATATATATATATATATATATATATATATTATATATATGTGTGCGTACATATGTATGCATACACATCTATATGATTTTAATTACTTTGATCATACTGTTGAATGACTGTGCTGTCAGCTATGTTTGTGATAACATCGAAGTTAGGTATAATTGCATTGGCTTAAGGGTAAATCACATTGATTGTGATGTGTAGGGTCCTGGTGTTGGGCCTGGCCGATGCGGTTTATTGTGTTGCTGGGCAGAACAAGGGCCATTTAACAAAGGGTGCGTACAACACTTTTCAAATGTGGTTTACCGTTTAACCGCCAATTCACGTCACGCTAAAATCTTCTACATTCTTACTGTGATACATCACCCCAGTTCACATTTCAATGGTATTATATCGTTATACAGCATAAAATTAGCAAGATATGCTCATATATGGATTACACATCATAAATGGTGTGTGCTGTAGTCGAACCGGCAATGTCTGCTCGATAGTCAGATGCTCTACCACTACACTATTGGTGTTCTGTTTCATTTATATGTATACCTATGGTTCATAGTTGCCCGAACACACGCTTCAGCACTTCATTAATACAGCAGGCATACATTTTCCTGTTGGGAAAATCACACTGCTACACATGCGCCATTCCCTACTGCTTTAGACACGTCCCGTATGTTGGCTCACTCCAAGTATATTCAGACGTCCCAAGTTTATAGTCCTGGGACATACGTTCATATCATGGTCAGGGTGTTCAATTAATCTTCTGATTTTTGGCTTGTCTGACTGTTGAGTGGGACTGCCCTGTACCTGTTTGAAAGTCAGACTTAGCACGGGGACATAGTTAGTTCCACTTTTAGCATCTTACCTGTGGTTGGTGATGCAGAGGCGTGCTCATCTCTGGCCAACCTGATATGACAGCACTAAATATTATGGGGGGTTCCGTTGCTGTTTCCCTTCACATTCGTTATGACTGCTATATTGTGACCATGTTCATTCTTCATATATATCTATCTATCTATCTATCTATATATATATATATATATATATATATATATATATATATATATATATATATATATATATATATAAATATATGTCTGTACATCCACATGCATATACACCTATATGCTTATTTACATTTCCCATACTGTTGAATGACCGCCACTTACTGTCACGCATACACGCTTGCATACCCGCTTATGTGTGTCTGCTTTAAAGCGCCTTAATCACCCTATATCCGACTGCCATTATTGTGGCCATCATGTAAAGTTAGCCCTTGCATGGCTTGGACCCGGGAACAGGAACACCATAGTCACTGGTTTTACCGCTAAACCATCCGTGATACATTCTCTGTAGATGGTAATTAGGATATATGACTGTATTACAACCATTCCACAGTACTAGCAACAAATGTGACAGACAGGTGGTGTACATATGTATAGTACATGTTACTATTCATATGTTTCTGAGACGTATATGTATACATTTGCAAGTATACATATTTATGAATTGGACACATATTTGACAACTACTTATATGCATGTATGTGTGATGTGTAGCTATGCGAATGTGAAAGGTATATTTTCCCGATAATGCACGTGAGGAGACGTGCATCACGGTCAGGTGTTTAATCCCGGGTCATAGGTTCTATAGGACTGGTTGGAGGCTGAGCAGGGTTGTGGACAACTACTGCTCATACAACTTGTGTCCAGATGTCTACTGGACTGGACATCATGTTGTGCCACCAAGTCTAATCTTTAGAATAGATACTTATCCCATAAGGGATATCCAAAAATGTTGGGGACCAATGACCTCAATTCTTTTGGATTTACAATAATGAGGTAGGGTTATACATGCAAGGAATAAATAGTTTGCAATCCTGAGACTGCCTAAGGTGAGACTGCCTACTAGATATGAGTAGGGGCCACTATGTGCAGATATTGCTGCGCCAAGCTAGCAGCCCGAGTATGGGTGGTTTTGGTGGATGTTCAGGAAGGGAGGGGGTGGTGTGCTGTGGAGCGGATGATGGGTATTCAATTATGTATCCAGGTGTGTTGGGGTTGGATGGCTCAGTTCAGGCCAGACCATTATGTGGCTGTGGGCAGGTAACGTTTCTGTACATGTGTATCGCACATTTTAATGTTCATATGTTTGTGGGATTGTGTTCTACAGTATGGCCTGTCAGGTTGTATTGCAGATGTGAATGTTTGTTCTTTGGTTTTCTTTCTGATTCACCAACTGCTCCCTCGTACACCTCCAGTTCACCTTTTGTGCATCCGATCCAGTCTCCACTTGGCGAATTATTACATTACCCGTCACCCCCCAACCCCATATTCAACACACACCATCCATCCCTTCTCTGGTTGATGGCCCATGGCACAGACAACAGAACACATTGCATACACTACATATCTCTGGTACCAATATGGTTGTGGGGATGACCCTAGCATTTTTGATCTTCCACATGCTGTACTTCACGCACATAGGTACATGCAAATACTTATCGTTCATGACATGGTTGGTAGACCCGGGTAATACCCATTAATCTTTAGGCCATCCAGACAAGGATGACTTGGCCCACGAATGGGCAGATATTGAGTGACTGCTCTGACCATTGGTAGGGTTGCCACCTTTTCAAATGACCAAAGTGAGACATTTTCGGGACACAGATCAAATTTTACAGGCCAACACATACCCACGGTCAGTACAAAGGATAGTGCTTTAGTTGTATGCCTAAATTAAACCTTATTGTTGTAGCAGTTTAGTTGCTTATTCTGTTTCTTGTAACATTTAGGTATTTTACATAGAGAATTAAGTATTTTATGGAACTATTACATAAAATATGGGACATAATTATGTCCTACATTCGCAGGACATTTAACATTTTTAATAGTTTTGGTAAGGACACAACTGCCCAGAGAGGGACTGTCCCTCACAAAGTGAGACAGGTGGTAACCCTAACCATTGGGCTAGGCTTAGCAAAGGGCAGCGGCACGCTAACACGCTGCATTTCACTTCCACTTGGTATAACAATCAACACTACAATGGAATACGTGCACAGGGATTTAAATGTCATTTGTTCGAGGGACGGGGACTCATTATTCAGCTATGTGCCATTGTGTTTACTTTTTATTTTGGTGTTCGCAAAACTGTCTTGTATGCTTTGCATACATTTCAGTATCCATGGACACTGACAGGAGTGATTATTATTAGAGACAGGCTGTACTAGTCGGCATTTTAGGTTACGCGTCTGCAGCTGACATGTTCACGCCTCCGTGCAGTGCTTAGACACGCCCCCTGCACTCGTGCACATTTCCTATGCACATGGATGTTGCAGCAGCGTGCCTTCATTAATATGCATGTGGTGCTGCTGTGCCATCTCTACACTGCACGATCGGTGCAAGGCTAACGTCGTCCTTGCGCCGAGCTTTATGAATCCCGGGGAGTGTCTTAGATTCTAAGTGGTCAAAGAGGCAGTAAGATGTTATGAACAGTTTACATACTCCAGGGTGTTAAAAAAACTGTTTCTGTAGTTTCAGTCAGCCTGGATAATAACCACACAATTCCTGTAACTTTTTTTATCTATTTTGTTAAAATGCAGTATTTGGCAGGAATTCAATATAATTACTTTGCTTAGATTATGAATTTAGTGTCTGCCAACTTCAGAAAAAATATTCCAGTTGTTATTTCTGCATTTAATATGAAAAAAGTCATTTTACCAAGAGTGTGCCTGGTATTTGTTATCAGTTTTGATCCCAAAATATATATCAACAAAAGAGTAAAAATGAAGCAGCCATATTTGATGTTTGGATAGAAAGCAGCTTGATTGCCACCCCATGTAGGGCGGATTAAAGTGTTGCACAGGATGATAGCTCCAGAAGAAATGACAGTTATATGGCAGCAGCTGTCTTGTAAGCATACTTTTTGCGGGGCTGGAAATGCACTTTCTCTAACTATGAGCTAAGATGGAATTATTTTGTTTCATTTTACTTGGTTTTGATGTAGAGTAAAGAAAGTAACTTAAGCAACAAAAAAAAAAAGAAAGAAAGAAAGAAATGAAATAAATAAAAAAGTAGGCATACGTGGACTGGTACTGCAGTAGCAGGAAAGCATAAGGTGAAGTCAGGCAGGCAAGGTATCCAGTATTATGTTGCATTAGATATAATAATGAGAAATGATGTATGCATTTGAAATGTATGAGGAAACTGGCATGGTCAAGTACTGTCATCTAGCAAGAGGCTGAGGGCAAAGGAAATAAGGAGCAGTTCTGTGTATGCCCAAGCCGAGGGTATGAAGTTTATTATTCACGCCCTCCACACCCCTCAGGTGTTCAACCCCCACACACACACACACACACACACACACACACACACACACTGAATCAGCAAGTATCATAGTAGGTTATTCAGAAACTGTAAACTTGGTGTCTCCATTAAATGGGAAAAAGAATTTCTGCACAAGCTCAACAACATTCATCTTGTTCTTTTTCATCTGGGCAGAGGACAGTAGACATTTAAAGTGGAAGAGAAGGCAAGGAGGGAGCCACAATATCTGAAGGAAAGCTTGGCCACTATGTGTCTAAGGATGGGGGAGCTATGAGCCTCAAGTAACTTTTTCAATAAAACCATTACAACTGCTCAGGCAGGGGAATTGGGCAGACAGGGCAATGTAATCTGGGTAGGAATTCAGCTCAAAGGAGGAGGGTTGTATGGCTGGCATTAATGACTGACCAATGTAGCACTCCCGGGGGACTATAGAGGAGTCCAGATGAATGTTGGGCATTCAGCTTTTTCAGAGATACCAGATTAATTTCCTGATTTGCCCACATTTGCTGTTTGTCTGAATGCCTGCACCTGACAGTGAGATATGACAACAAAAGGGACTGGGGTTTAGGCAGCAACTTTTATCTCCCCAGTATGTAGCTAAAAGCTCTGACTTTGCTTGCCTTTAAAGAGGTAAAGGATATATTTTTAATGGGGTTTCCTGGGATGGTGCCAAATCAATCTATGAATTGTACTGGCCAAAAAAATGTATATCTTCAGGGAATATTTTCCTTGAGTATAACATTTCATGCATTATCATTAGTATTTAATTTTACTTTTACACCTACTTCCAGTTTATTCCCAGTCGACAATTGTCATCCTCATCCCTACTAATCTCTAGAATTTACAAAAATTAAAACTTGAACAATGCTGTAACAAAGTTGCTAAATTTGCAGCACATACCCCTTTCAGAACCCACCACTGTATAGCATTGGTAATCCTAAATTAGTTAGAACTGCCACATCAACTACATATACACAGCTTCTTACCACATATAAACTTATCCAGCATCCATCTGCCTGTCCAACTCTAAAAACATTCTACTCAGCTATGGTCCCAGCTGTTCATTGCAGTCCACTGAACAAAAAACTCCTGCTTGTGTACAAACCTAGCAAATCTACTGGGCATTGTCTGCACTTCTACAAGGTTGATAAGGCCTGGAACTCTTTATCTGTATCCATGAGGTCAATACCCTACCTCCATCATTCAAAACCACCCTAAAAGTCTTCATAGTTAAAATCTGCCTCTGTTTTTGCTCAAAACCAGGATAAACTGTATCTCTCAATATGAGCAAGTACCTTTTCATTCCTTATACTGCCATATTTCTCCCATCTTCATTTATTTCCTCACTGCTATGAAATTCTCTTCCCTCATTTTCTCTCTAAATATACTATAAGCCTGTTTTCCCCTCACTTCATATTGCAATTCCTATTTCTTTTAGAATAACATACCTTTAATTTGTCTACAAACTGTCTACAATTCCTCTAAATATTAAACGATTGTCATATACCTTGTATAGATTCTTAGCCAATGTTTTTATATTATGTCTAATTTGTTATAATTATTCCGACTGCAGATGTTTTTGTTTTATTTTTGAAGACTTTTAAAATGTATTGTTCTTAAAATGTTTTGAAATAATTTGGAGCTTTTCTCCCCTTGCCTCCACTGAAAATGGGTTTTTACCCAGTTGGACTGTCCCGGTAATCAAATGTCAGTATATATATATATATATATATATATATATATATATATATATATATATATATATATATATATATATAAAACACAGAAAAAAATCCCAAGGTATGGAGACAGGCATGCTGTTAAAGATTCCACAAGTCTGTTTATTATTCCAATTCCACAAAAATGTACCGTGTAAGCGCTTTTGTAAAAAATTACTTCCTCAGACACGTGGCTTACCTTGGGAATTTTTTCTGTTTTATATCTTTGGATTTTGCTCACATTGGTTTGGGATGTTTTTTTCCTTGTAAATATATATATATATATATATATATATATATATATATATATATATATATATATATACACACACACACACACATACACCCACATACATTTGGATCCCTGTGAGTTGATCGACTTTTCAGAAACTTAAAATTTATACAGTTGAGACCATATGATCGAGTTTTTGAAAATTCAAAGCTTTTGAATGGAGATCGTAGTATGGCAAGGATCGGGAAATTTACCCTTTTTTCACTGTAGTGTAATCTCAGAGTTGATATATATATAATTTGCAGGGAGTGATGGGGTGGGAGGAGGTGCCCTATACATAAATATAAAAAAAAGTAGATTTCTGTGGTTTTTTTTTTTGATGTTCAAGTTTTCGGAAACTCAATCATATGCTCTCATTCATATGAATCTCGAGTTTCTGAAAACTTAAGCACCTGACATAGACCTACAAACTTTATTAACATTTACTGACATTTATGGCAGCTCTTGATGTTTATTTACAAATAAGAAGCCTTTTCCGTTTACTGATTCCTTATCCAGTGCACCAGGCCTTCCATCTCAATGTCTCATTCACATCCTCTGTTCCACCCCTAACTTCATGATTCACTAAATTTGATATACTAATCATTAGAAGCCATGACTGACATATTTCCTTGGTGAGTGAGAATATTATACAGACTTAAACCCACTCTGAAAGTGAAGACCTCAATTTTTGCCATATCCACTGTCAAACTCCAACAATAATATCATAGCTACTTTGTTAAACACTAAGTGGGTAGGCTATCATCCTATAACTGTTTTGTCATTTAGTTTTCTTTAACCTTGTTTCCATTAAATGGTGGGTTTCTTCTTGCTTATATCCCACATAAATGCATTCTGCTTAAGTGAACTCATCTCTTTTTGCCTTATCACCCATCTGTTCTAATCTAGTTCTCACTCAACTGGCTCTCATTTGAGGACAATCCATTTTGCCTAAACATTCACCCATTTACAGGTCTCCTATAAAGTGCCCTACATCTTTGTCCACAGAACCATCCATTTTAGGATTCAACCAATCACACACCAGGCTCCCTTCTACTAGTACATGAATGGTGCCTTTTTCCCACATCTTCAAAACCAGCTTACTCTTGGATGAATACCCAAGTTTGATACTTTCCCTCCTTCTGTTCCTCACTTGTATTTTAATTTTGACCCAATCAGTGGAAATTTAGCTCCATTGTCCTTAAAAAAAATAGTCACTGCAAGTACATATGTAAAACATCACATTCTCATACCTCTCAGCTGTTCATATTTTTTAGAATGTCCATATTTAACTCATATTTTAGTATGTTCCTCACAACATTTGTGGTTTTCTGCCAAATCCTTGAGGACTGAAGTCACTAAATAATGACAGACACTCAAGTTTCAGACTTTATATCATTCTGAAAATGAATGTTAACAGCAAACTTGTTATTCTCGCAACTTCATAAATTTAAAGAGCAATATTCAAAAACTGTCCCTATTTTTGGGCATTTGATCCACCATTAATTTATGCTTTGTCCAGATTTCTTGCACTAAGAGTTTGAGAGGTATGCCCATTTTTGACTTTCTGATCACAGCTTCATTGTTGAATATTCCAGCCAGACAATACCCCATGTTTTCCTGGGGCAGTACCAAATCAATCTATAAATTATATTGGACAAGAAAAGTATAGCTTCAGGAGGAGAGACTAGGATTTTTGTTAACCATACAAGGCAAAGTAATATAATCAAAATAAACAACTATCACATGGGACTTGCATTAATCAAGAACCTCAGTGCAATGAAACACTTGGAGGAACAGTAAATGCACTACTCAGACACACAATTGATTCTAGTAAAATTACTTTAATAAGATTACCAGTGCCTCCTTTTGGAACTAGAGATGGCAACTATTATAGTGTAACAAGGAATTTAAATAGGTAGGCTTTGGGCAGATAGTGGAAATAAATCACTTATGAGTCAAGTCCTTGATAACAGCTTTGTCAAGAGAGCATAATGTATTGTTATATATGTCAAATGTAAAACTCAAGAAAGAAGGAGTCCCATTAATATATTCAATAAAGTCGCCCAAACACTTCTTGGACCCCTACCAAAAATATACAATATCATCCAAGAACCAAGTATACATTCCCCATTGCTTAATATAATTACTGTTAAAAATATATATTTTGCTCCCTCTCTGCTATAACAACATTGGTGTATACTGGGGCACATGCTGTGTCCGTAGCCAAGCCAGTGGTCTAATGATAATATTCTCCTTCAAAGAATATATAATTATTTTTTAATACAACCTCTATCAAAACAACTATAACATTAATCTTCTCAGCACAGAGAGAACTAACAGTAGATAAATAATCATTAAACCACTCCAAACCTACCTCACGGGAATAACAAAGACTAAATCTTGTATATCAATGGTAACAAATAATGTGTTCTCCCTATAAAGATCATCCTTAATACAGCTCACAAAAATCTCAGGAATCTTTAATTAGGTGCAATGATGAATCAAATTGCCCCTTTAATTCAAAATCTATACATTTTGCAATAGGGCAGGTTTTAGAACCCTCTGCATTAAAAGGTCTTAGAGTGGGTTCCATCAAATTTTTATGCACCTTAGGGATACCAAAAGGTAGAGGGAATAACTGGATCTTTAACCTCTATGAATTTGAATTTATTATGATTAATTTGTCCTTGCTTCAGTAAATCATACACAGTACAATCAATCCTACTATAAACTATGTTTACTTGGTTCTTGAACACTTCCTTATAGGTACCATTGTTCAGAATATCCAACATTTTAATGGAATAATCCAAAGAATTCATAACCACCAACCACACTGCCTTTGTCCAGCTTCATAAATGTTATATCATTGTTGGCACAGATAGAATATAATAAACCAACATTCCCTTTTCTTTTTCTTTTATTCAAGATATCCAGAATATCATATTCACAAATCTTCTCAAACAGGGCCAAAACAGGATTTGGTGTGTGGGAGGGCTAAATACACCTTCCCTTTTCAAAACATTAACACTGCCATTGCTGCTGTCAGTACCATTCCTAAACCAGAGTGTCAAATTAAGCTTCCTTGTAAACAATCTAAAATCTAGAAGCAAATGACTTAAGCTAGCTCTTTTTATGTGGACAAATGTATTTTTTTTCACACAGGTTGGCATGATCTGTTGTAGCATGGTAAATACTGGAATTAAAAATTTTAAAATCTTGATGTTCATTTGAGACAACATTTCATTTCCCCAAACTAGACTATGAACCTAGTGATACCCATTTGCTCCATTTCTTTTCCACATATATGTCTTCTGACCCCTTCTCCTCCATCTCTGGTCCTCTGATCACAGATCATTGTTCTGATTCTTCCCATAGAAATCCCTGTAGAAAACAGGCTTCTGCTTTGAGATTCTATTGGATCTCCTCAATGTGGGCACATCTAAAGAGGATGGTAAGTCAATATCTCTACTTAGTTCATTATCACTTTCATAAAACCATACATAACTTGCATTATATCCATCCCTAATTTCTCTATGCTCATGACCCCTAGGGTTAGCTGGGGTGAGGTATGTTACTCCTTCCTCATAATGTCTCAAATTCCTATCCAATTTCTTCTCCTTTTTAAGTCTGATATAATTGCAAATAGAATCATCTTTGTCAAAAATACTATAGTCAAAAAAGCAAAAAAAGTCCGCTGGCTTTACCAATGCACAGATTATTCAACTCCCTTAAATACTAGCTAAAACTTAAATTCATTGGTTATAAACTTAATTACCACTTGTAATTGCCTATTGTGTTAAAGCAACAACATAATTTTCACAAAATTTTCGTTACCTTCCCACTTAGTGCAAGTTTCCATAGATAGAACCTTAACCAATACTTTTATATATAAAATTGTTTGAATTATGGATTCTGATGAAGTCGAGTTATAGTAGATGAAAGCGCGCTCAATCCCAATTCTGTGTTGTGGCTGTAACGTTTGTATTAAAACATTTTTTACTTGGTTCCTGTCGAGTGGTACTGGAGTTTTTCCATTGCCTTGGTGTTATTGGTTATGCTTTTGGTTTCCACAACTTGTGGTACATTCAATCGGAGGATCATCCCTTCATGGTAAAGCCAGCGGACTTTTTTTGCTTTTTTGAAGTGGTCTTTTGTGGAGTATTGAAGGAGTGTGGTTAAAAATACTATAGTAATAGCTTTGATAGGAATCAAACAATTAATCCTTCTGAATAGAACAATCAAATTCTGTAAGTTCAGCCATTAAACTGTTCGTCGTCCTTTGATTGTCTTTGATTACTACTTTGAAAAGCTCAAGTCCATATTAGTTGAATAAATCTAAATGTTCATGATGTAAACAAAAAACATTAAATAGCCCCAATGGATACTTCCAGGAGAAATCCCCCCCTCAGATACCCTTTTAACTCTTCAACATCCATTGTAGTAACTGTTCTGCTGTTGTAACTGCTGAAACTTAAAAACTTTTTCTCAAACTCAAAGATCTGAGAGCTCAAAGTACCGCCAGTCTGTATGTACACTGTCCCAAAACAAAAGTTCTCCTTAAAACAAGATTTTAAATGTTTATGATGCACAGTGCCTTTGTTAGTAAACCCTGACCAAGCGGGTTCTGTCATACCACCAGTAACCATTTCTGACTGCCCTGGAGCAGCAGAATGATGAATACCATCCAGGATCGCAGAACCACTAGTGTTGAAATTCTGAAAAGATTCAGGACTAAAAGATAAATATTGTTGGCATGACACACCACTCTGCTTGCTAGTCAAGATAGAACACTGTCCAGCGATTTATTACAGTTTCTGCAAAAGCAACATAAGATTGCTAACAACGGCAGTAAGATCCACAGTTGTACTTCCTGTGTTGCTCTCCCTTCTTGAGGCAGTTGACATACTTCACATACGAAACAAACAACTCCCACCTACCTATTCAAATTCCTTGTTACACTAAGGACTGCTATCCTTATTCCAAAAGAGTGCTCAGGCAATCTTATTATCATTATTTTACTACAACTGGTTGTTGGTCTGAGTACTGTTTACTGTTCCCCCCACGCATTTCATTATGCAAAGTAATATAATCGCAGGTCATGTTTAATGCATCCAGCTGACCTTTTCTGCATCATACTTTTTTGCTTCATATTGTTTTGCTGCCCTATTAGCCAAATGACCACCTTTTGTTAAACAAAATGCACACCACACAATGGGCATCTTGCCCCCCCTGTGTTGATACCTTGCCTTTCATTCACACTGATCACACCACAGTAAAGAAAAGCTACTAAAGTAGCAGGACTGAAGCTGATATCTGGTTATAGCAGTTAAACCTCACTTATCTCCTTCACTCTCTCTTTTGTTCCTACCTTTTGGCCCAAAATGTAATGCGCCAAAAAGTAGACCTTCTACTGCCCTGTGAGACAAAATAAAGTGTTACTGGAGAAAAGGATCATGCCAGTCCAAAACCGTAAACACTTCTCCCTTCCTTGATCTTTGGGTGCCTCTAAAATGCCCCTGCACCCCTTCTTTTTGTTTTTAACACAACTCTAATAAGGTGTAGGCTTTAATCTGGCAATTATTTTCTTAAGTTCCACTGAGCATTCCGGTCAGCTAGATCAGTGACACAAACTACCTAAAATGAT